>NC_072457.1:28366296-28423186 GCF_027596085.1 Anoplopoma fimbria | reverse complement strand
TATAGCATGTCGTAAAAAACATAAAAAAGTCATATATAACATGTCAAAAAAAAAAGTCATTAAAAAAAGTCATAGTATAGCATGTCGAAAAAAATCATAAAAAAAGTCATAGTATAGCATGTCGAAAAAAAAAAAGTCATAAAAAAAGTCATAGTATAGCATGTCGAAAAAAGTCATAAAAAATATTCATAGTATAGAATGTCGAAAAAAGTCATAAAATAAATCACAGTATAATACGTCAAAATAAGTCACAAAAACGTTCGACTATAGATTGTTGCAAATAAGTCAGAAATGGTTATGGTATCGTATTGTGAAAAAAAGTCACAACAAAGTTTTATTATAGTATGTCAAAAATATCCACAAAAAGTCATAGTAAAGCATGTCAAAAGAACTCCAAAAAAGTCCTAGTAGAGTATGTCCAATAAAGTTATAAAAAAGTCATAATATAGTTTTTCTAAAAGTAAATTGAAAATGTCATATTACATTATGCCAAAAAAAGACATAAAAAAAAGTAGTATAGTATGTAATAAAAAACTTGTAAAAGAAGTCATAGTATAATATGTAAAAAGTCACAAACAAGTCATAAAATAGTAATATCTCAAAAAATCCTATTGAAGCATAAAAAAGTCTTAGCATAGCATGTCGAAAATATTATTAAAAAAAACAATCAAATCAAAAATAAGTCAGAGAAAGATATTATTTTATTATATATTTTTCTTTTACTAGGCCATGGTGCAGTCAGAACAGAGGAGTTTTCAATCTGCGCCAACAGATGTGTTGAGTTTCTGCTGTCCTGATGTTCATTGGGAGATCAGAACTAAAATAATAACAACAATTAAACATGATTTAAATTAAATTAAATAAATGAAATTACCTTAACAAAGAAAAAAGGCAGATAAAATAAAAAATAACAAAAAATAAAAAAATCAAATCAAATGCAAACAACAATCTGATCTCAACTGGTAGAGCGTTCCTCAGGCTGATGCCTAAACGTCTGAAGTGAAAGGATCAAATCAAGTTTTCTTCTCCGTAATGCCAAAAACAAATCTTTAAACAAACAAGTGATTTATGAACTTCAGCAAGAGCTCACCAAGATATGGTGCTGATACAACTGATACTTCACAACTTGAGGTTTAAAGAACAGATTTAAAAACAGAGTTGAGTGGATTTAATATGATAAAGTACCTCAGGTAGTTAGTAGAATACTCAGCAGTCCTCAGGTTGTGTGTTTGATCCCGTTTTGCAATGCATTTTGCAGTGAAAAGGTCCAATATCCAATGTTAAGAATTCAAATATGCTACAAAACAGCTCAGGGTGGTTAAATACCCACGGAAAAGATCAAATATATAAAGTGCGTGTGGCATGGTTGCATGGTTGTTAAGTTCCCTGTTTGGAAGTTGCCATGGCTGAATTTGAATCCTCACTTTTGAGAGGACACCAAAATTCCATACTATACCATGATATTTTTATGACATACTATATCTTTTTTTTTAATAGTATGACATTTTGTGACTTTTCTTATGAAGTACTATAAGATAAGATAAGATAATCCTTTATTAGTCCCGCAGCGGGGAAATTTGCAGGCTTACAGCAGCATAGAGTAAAGTGCACACAAGAGACATAGTAAAAGAAAGACAAGATAAAAATAAAAAATGAAATAAAAGTATTATAAATAAGCAATAAGAAACAGTAGAAAAACAACAATAACTGAAATATTATATTTACAGACAGAAAAACTATTATAACTATTATTGCACAGTGTATTGTATTGCACAGGTTTTTATCGTCATGTTTTTATTGTCATGTGTCATGTGGTCTGCTGGGAGCAGAGCTGGTTGTGCAGCCTGACAGCAGCAGGAAGGAAGGACCTGCGGTACCTCTCCTTCACACACCGGGGGTGGAGCAGCCGGTGGTGAAGGAGCTGCACAGAGCTGCCAGGGTGTCCTGCATGGGGTGGGAGGTGTTGTTCATCAGGGATGACAGCTTGGCCATCACCCTCCTGTCTCCCACCACCTCCACCGTATCCAGTGGACACCCCAGCACACTGCTGGCCTTCCTGACAAGCTTGTTCAGTCTCTTCTTGTCGGCTGCTGAGATGCTGCTGCTCCAGCAGACCACTGCATAAAAGATGGCTGATGCCACCACAGAGTTGAAAAAGGTCCTCAGGAGGTCTCCCTGCACTCCAAAGGACCTCAGTCTCCTCAGCAGAAACAGTCTGCTCTATACTATTACTTTTTCTTTAATGACATGAAAAAACTAAACTTTTAAATGTTTTAGACAGACATTATCATACATTACGGTTTTTATGGCATACCCTACTTTGACATTTTTAATGACAGATATTTTTATTTTCTATGGCTCAGATACAGCCACACATCTTTTCATCTTCGTAACATGGTCCATAAAGGGAAGCGATGAATGGAAGGGCTCCCATAATCTCATGAGATTATTTTAAAATGAAAACCTAAAGAAAATGGTAGACCTTTAAAAATGAAATAAATTATGAATCTTACCAACTGAGCTAATTATTGCTCTGCCTTTCTCTCAATTACCATTTTATGCAATGGAAGCATCAAAAAAGATGATCTACAAGTCTAAAGGCTCTGAGTGGAACCAGTGAATCAGTCTGTGAGTCCAATGCAGACTAAAGGTGTCGTACGTCACTCCAACGTCATGACGCATTATGACGCGTTCACGGAAGTGCTTGTTGCTACTCGGTTGCTATAGCAACGAAAAGACGCTGCTGCTGTACACCTTGGATACTTTAAACAACCGATTTTCACCGACAAAGTAAAATAATTTAATTTACTTATTTATTGGACATGTTGGATTTTTTTTATTTATTTGACATACTATTGCATCCAGTAAGTTTTATTAGCATTTTGTATCTTTGTGCGTCTCTGTGTTTGCAGATGGAGGCCTCCTCACAGAGAGGAGATGGAGGAGGACTATGGACCAACCCCAGACCCTCCCAGTACACCCAGTACAGACCCTCCCAGTACAGCAAGGACACCCAGGACATGCTGAGATGTGAGAGGATGCACTTGTGCTATTTCAATCAGGAGAGACCTCAATAACAATCATTACATTACATTACATTACATTACAGTCATTTAGCAGACGCTTTTATCCAAAGCGACTTACAGGAAGTGTATTCAACATAGGTATTCAAGAGAACTACTAGTCACCAGAAGTCATAAGTGCATCTCCTTTCTTAAACAAGCATCTTAAAGCATAAACCAGAGCAAAAGTATAGTGCAGAGGCAAGTTACTACGAAAACAATAATTGCAACAGACTAATCCGAATATAGTAAGTGCTACAAACTACTACGAATAGGATAAGTGCAGTAAACAAATACAAATACAATAAGTGCAGCGAACTGATACAAATACAGTGAGTGCAGCAACTAATACGAATGCAATAAGTGCTACGAGGAAGGCTCAGGGTAGTAATAATTACATTACATTACATTACAGTCATTTAGCAGACGTAATTTTCTAAAAATTGGCCCTAAACCGTGGATATAAATTGGCAGATTATCTATGACTATCCAAAGTCTAGACATAGAGAAAGGATGACACAAGAAGTCTTGGCTACCAACATAAGAAAGAGCCACTGCAAATGTATTTGTTGATTTAGAAATTTCACAAAGCTAAACAACAGGGAAAATAGATGATACATGGATGTTTTCACATATGCTGTTGTTTCTGTGATCTACAACAACTATTGATGCACTCTCATCACATATTACATTACATTACAGTCATTTAGCAGACGCTTTTATCCAAAGCGACTTACAGTCAGTAGTATGTTACATATCATTCACCCATTCACACACTGATGACAGGCTACCATCAAGGTGCCACCATCAGACTCTAACTAACATTCATCATCCAGTCCACACCGATGGCAAGCCTTCAGGAGCAACTTGGGGTTAAGTGTCTTGCCCAAGGACACATCGACTGCTGAAGCCGGGTATCGAACCACCGACCCTCTGATTGGAGAACTACCTTGCTCTCCACTATGCCACAGCCGTATTACACAGGCATAAGAATGAATAGTACAAAGTCTTTGGCTATTGGACCCCATGGCCCAGCCGTGTACCAGAGGGGCCCAACACTGGGATCAGTGAAGCACAACCCCCTGGAGTCCAGACACTGGTGGTGGTGGTGATTCAATTCAGATTATTGTGTATAGCCCAAAATCACAAACTACAAATTTGCCTCAGAGGGCTTTACAATCTGTACACGTGTGTGTGTGTGTGTGTGTGTGTGTGTGTGTACGTTGACGCTTTTGGTGTAAAATAGTGCTTTGATATTTTAATCATTCTCTCTCCTGCTGCTCAGTAATGATGCAGCAATCCAGATTCACCAACCTTCAGAGAAAAAAGATCAACGAATGCCTGAAGAGTAAGTTTGAGTCCTCTTGATGACAGGTTGATGGATGCAATGTGGTGATAAAATGTGTGATAGTACTGCATGATATACAGTATTAACAATATTGTATACATTGTTGAGATATTTGAATGTGATGAAGGGTTTGCCAAACATTGTTATTGCAAAAATCAATATGACATATTGTTAGAAATCCAGATTATATCATATTGTGATTCAAAGATAACATGGTAATAGGGGTGCTCTGGTATTTTCTAAAACATTTAGCATCACAAAATGTTGTTGTGCCCAATACAATTCTTGTGCTTATTTTCTTTTTTTTACTTTTCTCCACAGATGGAGCAGCTTTACCACTGACGTCTGAGCCGACATCATTAGCTTCCTCCACCAAGCTTAAAACCACTAAATCTGTCCAGAAACGTCTCCCATGCATACCTCAGAGACGCAGCGCTGAAGCTTGTCGCTCTGGGAACAGCTACGTCAGAGAAAAGTTCCATCCTGGGCCCTCAAGTGTGTTCTTCAAACTGACGTCCTTATTAATCCGGCATGCATGTGTTTTGACAGGCCTATATTAAAAAACAATTGTAACTTCTTTTTTCTCTCTTTCACTTTCCTAGGAGATTTAGAGAAAGAGAAGAGGAGGCTTCAGAATATTTTGGCAACAGGAGAAGAAGAGCCAAGATCTGTCCAAAATGTTCCTGCATGTAGGAACCCAGAGGTGGTGGAGCAGAAAGACCGGTATCAGGAAGGTGAGGCTGACTGCACAGACGATGTACAAGAGTTACATGTCACATGTCCCTTTAAAACCTGAAAAGAAGCAAAACACATTTGAAGTCATATTGATGGTCTGTTTCTATTAATATCAGCCTAAATTAAACTCTGCGTTGTGCTACTTTACTTGACTAAATATATCCAGTGCCCTTTAAATAAGTCTAATATTAACTTGTTTTTTTCTTTTATAGTACTAGATGAGATAGAGGAGAGAAGACAGTTTCTGGCAGATATGTCTTCTCTGGGTCAGGAGAAGCAGTACATCAACATCATTAACAGTGAGATATCCCAGGTAAACAAGGAACGGTTTACATATTGGCTCAAATTAAGTCTGTGTTATGCTCTTTGGTTTTGAAATATCCTTAGGTAACACAGATGATTTAACTACACTGAAGTATTGTTTAGTGTGTTGTTTTATACAATATAATTAAATACTGACTCAGATTAATACTGAAGTAAATAGATCATTGAAATGGCATTAGTGCCATGCTGTATTCAAGCATTTAGATTAAGATATCAGTCAAACAAATAGCATTAATTCTCTTTTGAAAGTGCAATTTCACTTAAACCTGTGCTGTGTCACGACTCCAATAACAGAGGATTCGAGAACTGCAGGTGTTGGACAAGGCCCGCAGTCCCGAGAACGATGCAATCACATCTGAGAGGAACGGGGAGAGAGCAGAGCAGAAAACATGGAGGTGAAAGAGACCAGAGCGAAGACTCACTGTCACTGACTGAACATTTGAAAATGACTTGGAAATCAGGTGCAAACAATAAAACTTTAAATTCAGATTATGGATGGTTTGAGTGTGATGTCACGAGTGTGGAAGTGGCACTAGATAAGCAGTTATATAAAACAATATAAAGCTGTGCTCTGGAAGCATTTGATTGACAAGAAACATGAACTGCTTGCATTAAGTTATTTTATTCCTCTGCCTTCCAGTGTCGTTTTCTTTTCATAATCCTGCTGCTGTTTTAGGACAACGTATAGCTGACAGAAATGTGGCGCTCAAGAAGTCCTTGGTTTCAGCTGGACATAAAGACAAGCACGGAGCAGAAACACAGACACAACAGAGATTACCATTTAAAATGGAGGATAAAGACAAACTAACTGACAAAACAGTAACAGAAAAAGTAAACATACTGACATTTACATAAGTTTGAACAAATGAGGCTTTTCCACATATGTAATTAAATAAATGGCACTTGTACAAACAATATTAACACATTTTTTTCTTTCTACTTTTAAGGCAAAACATGGAAACGTACAGAAAGGCATAGTAAAATATAAATTAATGATT
Source organism: Anoplopoma fimbria (assembly GCF_027596085.1). Taxonomy (NCBI): domain Eukaryota; kingdom Metazoa; phylum Chordata; class Actinopteri; order Perciformes; family Anoplopomatidae; genus Anoplopoma; species Anoplopoma fimbria. Next base: position 28,416,719 of record NC_072457.1, on the reverse strand, counting down.
GCATATTCAGGTTTTCCCCGATGGTTAAAACTGTTATAAGCTGGTGCTTCGCTACAGTTGTTAAAATACTGTATATCTGCCTTTTCATTATTGCATGTGTGACCTTTCATATTAATAAACCTTCTGACATCTGCAGTTAAACGTGTTTTTGTCTGTGCTGCTCCTGTTCATACCTCATATTTTTAAAATCAATCTGATTTTGAGTCGCCCACTTTGTTTCCAGTCACACACACAAATACTGTATCTACGTTCATCCACATCTTTGATGATATACATTTTTAAAAAAGAGACATCATCACAAAACTATCACAGAAGAAACTTAAAAACAAGGAAACCATAGACGACCATAACATAGCAGCTAGAAGAGCTTAGGTATCCATTGTCGATCAAGCATTTCAAGGGTAGAATTTTCTTTTTTTTGTAACTTTCACTCGTACCACAGGCTGAAACCAGACATGACATGAAACCCTCTCAGATAACCAGCTACTGACCTTTGGAATCGAGGAGCAGAAGACAAAGGTGTTACACAGGAACAGATTAAAAACAGATTATAAAATCATAGATATCAGGGATCAACTTGCATCCAACCGACTTCTTTCAAAGTGAACTGTCGAGTCACCCCTTTGCTTAACCGTTACACAGGCCTACAGGATACACATGCTCTGCCATGCAAGCCTAGTGAAGCAACATACAACGACTCACTCAAACGAAAGGTCAGAGAGTTTATAAGCACGTCAGCTCTTAAAGCAGATGAAATGTTAAATGGTCTTTTAAAAAACCCGAAGGCAAATTAAAATAGTCACTGAAGAGACTTTGGAGAAGCATCAAGTAAGATGTGAGCAGGGAGAGGATTCTGGGTTGCACTTCAAAGTCATTGACAGTTTAAGGTGACCTCATCTTATCTTCTTCATCTGGTGCATTTCTTTTCTCCTCCCAAGCGTCCACATAGTGCCTTTTTCTGGCACAAAAAAATAAGTGCTTCAACCCAGCGTTTCAACTAAAAAGGCGCTGCGAGCATTTCTATGACAACAATATCTTGACAACACATCACCACTGTTGTATGATGGACTAGCATCACTCCTGCGGTTTTTTATTGTCTATTTGGTGTACAATGTATTTGTTTTACATAGTTTTTTTCACCATGAGCATCAAACGGAGGACGTCTGCTTGGTACTTCGTATAGATGAGCTTGTCTCCACTCACAAGGCAACACAAGGCGTACGGTAATAAAAGCACAACATTCACCGTCAACATTCAGTGTCCGTCCTGCTGATCTGCTCCTAAATGGGCTTTTCGGACTTTGTTTTGATGGTGATTGTGCGAAATATAAAGCTCAAGATAGACAGACACGGACAAAACAAACTTCCCCACCATTTACTACAGTGACCTCGCCAGCACTTTTCTCAAAAGTTCCGAGATTTTCAACTTGAAGCACTCGGACAAAAAATGAGGTGCGCTCAGAAAAATAAATGTTGGGCTCAGCGACCGCCTTTTCTCTAAGCGGTCGCATACGTTCTCCTCTCATTGAGAACAACTGAAAAAATACGCTGGCGATCAGAAAAAGGCGTTATGTGGACACAGGCCCTTAGTCTTCTTAAAACTGTCTCATATCCTCTTTGGGGAGAATCTGTCTTGTTACGGTGTTTTCTCCTTGCGGGGGCTGTGACTCTTGCCAGGTTCTCCTTTATGGCTCAGCCGCTTGAGCACCTTTATGGGTTTGAACTTTGCCCCTTTTTTCTTCTGCTGTTCAACGTCCGGTTCCTTATGGAAGTCTGGTGAGGATGAAAATAAGTCCGAAAATTACGAAAATTCACATAGTTTCTTAAATCAGAAAAATAAGAAAATAAGAGCAATAAGAAAAACGGAGATGCCACATTTACTTTTTAAGTTAAACGAATATTCTTATCTTCAACCCGCTACAAATGGAGCTTACACCTTCTCCTACCTTTTTTCTTCAGCATGGCTTCCATAAGTTTATCCTCCTCTTCTTCCCTGTGACAGAATGGCTGTTAGATTGCTGGTAATTGCAGAGTATCATTGATGAAAACACTGTGGGGTCCCTTCAGAGAAACAGTTAATTGCTATGATTACCTCTGCCGGTCCTGGTCCATGCTGTTGACAATTTGGTTGCGCTGTTCAATGATGGTAACCAGCCCAGCCATCAACTCCTGCTCCCGACTCTTGTCCTCCTCTGTCCAGTCTTTCTCTGGAGAAGGAAAGGATGATAGTAAATTATTACATTTTAAGAGTTCTCTGATGATCAGAGGGCTAGGATTTATTGAACCCATGTACAAATGTAATTTTTCTGTTACAGATTTAAAAAAAAAACAAACTATAGAATATTTTCTTTAGTATACGTGTGTAGATGTACAGCTTAAGTCTGGATGGCAGTCATTTTTTTCAAGCATTACACACAAATATATACAGGGCAGACATTGGACTTGACTATACGTTTTCTTAACATGATGGGGCAAAACACACCTGGTTTGTTGAGGAGACACCTCAGCTCATACTCCACGTCAGCTTGTCTCTCTTCAAGGTTCTGCTGCTTCGCTCTGTAGTGAGCAACATTTACACTGAACTTTACACACTGGTAACCGACAATTTAATACTTCACTTTTAAATTTGTATTGTAACGTCGATGACCGGGGATACTAAATCAAGCACAGTAACTTGGCTTATTAGATAACTGAATGAGTCAGCTGCATTAAAAAAAAGCTGGGCGTAGTATCCCTGAAAACCTTTTCTAACCAACTATTACCCAGCGCACAGAGATGTGAAGGAGCAAATTAAAGGAACAGTGTGTAAGATTTAGTGGCATCAAGTGGTGAGTTGCAGATCGAAACCAACAAGATACCCCTCGGCTCACCCCAAAGAACTACAATGGCCTTCAGGTAGGGAAAGTTATCTTCAGGATTTTAGTGCAACTAAGAGCTACTCATATCAATACTCTTACTAATACTCTGTCCATATTTGTCTTCATTGAGCTTATCAATACTCTGTCTTTTATTATTTTGCAGCGGGGCCCGTTTAATACCGGGTTTTGGTATCCATCCATCTCTAAACGCAAAATGCTTTCGCAAGAGCCAGTGTTCGGTTTATCCTTGGAAGAGAACGCGCTCCTTACTAGATATGAATGGATATTTTAAGCTAAAGAAAACACATCAATGCTTCAGGCGGTTATACACTAATGAAAGCATAGTTATGAATATTATATTCAGTTTCTGCCAACAATTAACCCTAAATGTTACACAATGTGCTTTTAAGTGAAGGATAAAAAACTAATCGACCTTAAAAGGCTTGTGATTCTATCATTTGCCTTTTGCTGCTGTCTCATACGTACGTGTAGACAAGCTCAGCTTCTCGTCGTACTAAAAGATGTTTCTCATGGATGAGAGTGAACCAGTCCACCAACAGGTGCTCCTCATCCTCATCTGGAAACACAAAAGAGGAACAAAGAGATATACATGCAATGTTTCTATTATCAATTATAGTTCTTTCAAGTCAAATCTTGGGATATTGCCTTCTCCTCTTTTTCTCTGAGTGAACATTTTTTTAATTATTTTATAATCTTTTATAATACTTTTGTGAGCTACACCATCATTTTAGTAAAGTTTTCAATTTGGAATATAGTGAACCTAACTTTTATGCACTGTATGTGGGGAAATCATTCACAAGATGTAACTGGCCTTCACCTGATTGAACCTGTTCTTAAGAAACTCCAGTAAAAATAGTGTGATGTGTTACCGTTAGGGTTGTCTCTCAGCTTCTTCTCCAGCTCCACTCCGGTCTGCTCCAGTTCATCCAGCTGCTTCTCCAGCTGACCCATCTCCCCGTGGATGTCCTCTACTGGGATGTACTGGTCTGACTGCACCTGGAAGGATGTTCGGACAAGACGGATCATTTGAGAACTTCTTCATGCGTTCTATATTTCTTTTTTTATTATGCTAAAGCATACAGTGTATGTTGTCTTGAGTTTTTCTACCTTGCGTTTGATAAGAGGGAAGCCATGGCCGGGGGCCGGGGGTCTGGCAGGACGAGGGCCTTTTGGTGGTTTGGATTTAGATTTAGCCGGGGAGGGAGAAGCTTTCCTGTTGAACGGGTTCTCTTTACAGATCCGCTAAAATGAGAAGAGAGATAAAGCTGGAATATAAAGTGCAAAGTGCATTGCTTTCTATTGGTATATTTGGAGGTGGACCTATTACCTTATTGTGTGATTGGGTGGCTCCTGAGGCCAATGGGCTGGGGGTCGTCAGGGGTCGCGGTGGAGGGTCTACGGTCCCTTTGGTCCCAAAGCTGCGACTTGGCTGTGGAGTCGCTGGAGCTGAGCTGGCATTTGATGGCATGGGAGAAGGGTAGGGGCTTAGGGAAGGATGGGGAAGACGCTCGGTTGAGGAGGAGGATGGTGATGGCGTAGAGTTGCACGGTGAACAGATGGAAGGCTCTGAGACACTTTTGGTGAAGGCGTGTTCCTGGTCGCTGCTGGCACTGCCACCCAAATGGGGATGGGAGGAGCTGTGATCCGAGCCAGAGGACAGACTCTCTGTGCTGAGAGCTGGAGAGGGGGAGCAAGAGGAGGGCTGAGAGTGAGAGAGAACTGAAGAGGAAGGGAGGTTTAGTAAAAATCAAAGAAGTTGAGACAGATTGGAATATAGAGGAAATGGGGAAAAGAACAAAAAAAAACAATGAATAAATATAACATTCTGCTCTGTTTTTCTTTTTGTACTCACTGTCAGAGTTCAACCAACTTAAATTGTAAATGTTAGTGTTAGAATCCACATTGAATAAGCTGTTCAACAATAGGATGTTTTGGATTTAGAGCCCTTACCATTTGTAAACTGTAAATCAATGTTAAAAGGTGTGTTTTGTCTGAAAGTTACTAAATGTAAAAAAGAGAAAGTTATGGGTAACAAGTTCTTTGTAGGTGTGACATTAAGCATTTGTTTCTCAACATGAGGACATGTCAGTGAGGAAAAGGAAGTGGCACCGACAGTGAACAGACTATGATGAGGATGAAGAATCTGATACAGAAAAATAATGGGATAAAAACAACAGTTTGGTACACTGTGATGAAGGGAGAACACAATGAGGAACTCTGCAGGTATGAAGGACTTGGTAGACCACAGAGGACTAGTGTAGTAGATGACAGAAGGTTGGAGAAATACTCCACTACAACAGATTAAGAACACTACACAGGATATAGGAGACTCATTGTAGAGCTGTCAGAGACAATACATGACTCCATCAGCATAACCTCAGGTTATGCTGACAAGATTACAACAATCAAGATTACAGTTTGCAAAACATAACAGTCATAAACCTGAAGAGATCTGGAACAAAGTATCAAAAAAACAATATAAAATTGCAAACGCATGTTCTCCTCCACAAACTTACAATTCCTACAGAACCACTTGAAGGGTAACTTTATCATATTCATGTCTCCACAAAGTACGAACTAGCTGATTAGGTGAGATGGCGATAAAAGGAACTTGAATAAATGTATAGTGTTGTCTTTGCATTTCATTTCTGTACTAAATGACAAACGGCTAGGTAGATAAAACACAAAGGAAGCACAGCTGCTGATCATACTGACCTTGGTGACCTGCAGGTGGCTGAGGAGCACGGGGTGCCAGCCGTTTCTTGCCCTTTGCGCTCCCGGGGCTTGCAGAGCGGGATGAGCTTCCTCCACTAGGGGGAGTGTCTGCACCTGTCGCGTCAGCTGCCTGAGAGATGCTGTACCACGGGTGACTAGCCACAACTGTGGGTGGAATTGCACTTCCGCCGCTCCCCTCTTCTTCTGCTACCTCGTCATTTTCATCTTCATCATCATCGTCATCGAATGGGTTGGCGGGTACGGGGGGTGTGCTGGGTCTGGAGCCCTCTCCTTTGAGAGAGGACAGAGAGCCTATATTGGGAGGGGTTGCCAGTCCTGTAGGGGGAGGGGGAGGGGCTTTCTTCTTCTTGTTTTCTGATTGGACCAGGGCGAGCCAAGGTGGGTCTTTGGGTTTATGGGAGCCACTTGACAGGCTGGACAGTGAGATACACAAATAGGGATGGAGGGGTCACAGAGGGGAACACAACAAAATACAGCCAAATGGAGGCATGGAGGGTCAAGAAACGTTATGTAACAAGGTGTAATTCAAAACTGAGACAGACAATGAAGATATGGTTAAGGTCAATGAAATGTAGGATGGAAAAAGAGACATTAAAGTAAAGTTCAGCTACCTTCTAGGAGACTGTGATCTTTCTCGAGGTTTGGGAGGAATTGGAGGCTTCTGGTATTCACCTGTGATTTCAAGATAAATGTAAAGATGAACATCAACAGATCCTTTATATTTAATCATTTATGTTCTGCAGTGAGCACTTACCGACTGTAAGGTTGTCTGTCGTACGGGGTAACCGAACCCGAGGGGCAGGGCGAGGAGGAGGGGTTGGGTCGGAGACCCGCCGAGGTGCCGGTACTGGCCGACTGGCACCTTCACGATGACTGATCGGCGTAGCAGGGAGGTCCCCATTGACCGTTAATTTGGCTGGTGTTTTAGCATCTTCCTCTTTCTCCACCTCTTCCTCTTCTTCATCGCTCTCATCAAAAGGGTTGGGAGGAGAACAAGAACGAGGTATCCGCTCTGTCTCTCCACTGCCGTCAATCACTTTTTCTTTTTCCAAAGAGTCCGCTGCATTTGTTATAACAACAGTGACTGAGGCAGAGTCATTAGCAGGCATGTCAGTTTCATTTGTTTGGCTTACTGGAGAAGGAGTCTTTGCTCGGTCCCTCTCAGAGGGCGAGGTGTGAGGAGTTGGGCTGCGACCAATCCTGGCAGACTGATCTACCACTGGTTTCTTACTAAGATCTGGCCGGCCGTTCTGATTGGCTAAAGCATGCCTTGCAAGGTGATGTGTACAGACCAAGGCCCCAGCGTTGCTTCCTAATTTGTAAGATCCAGGAAGCAAAGTGCTGTGACACTCTGTGCACCTGAGACAACAATGACACAGGACGACAGTAAGAAGTGCATAAAGATTGTTGAGATATAAAGTTACAAAAAATGAATAACATGAGCACAAGTCTGCCAAAACGCATTAACTCATTTATTACTGTTTAAGTTATTCTCCTTTAGATTTTCATAAAATCAGGTCCAGTGATTGGCAATATTCATGGCAGGCATTTCTTCAGCCAAAGCCAAGCAATGTATTAACAATCTCAGTAACAACAAGTGTTGCCGAGTACAACACACAGGTAGACAGTAGCTGTAGCGGCGTTGCTCACCTGAAGCAGTTGCGATGAAAGAGCTTGCCGTCCACCAGAAATCTCTGCACCAGGTGGACATGTTTCTGGCAGGCGGCACAGGTGCTGCTGAGTGTGCTGCGCTTGACTGCTACAATCGCTTCTACACCCGTCTGCGCAGGCTGGGTCGGCTAGTGCAAGCAACCGGGATGTTGTTCACAGGGAGAGGGGAGACGTCAGGGGAAGGGGGGGGAAGATGGAGAGTAATGGTGGACGGGGAGATCAAACACGGAGTCAGGATTTGAGGATGTGGATTGTTCAATTTTGTTTAGCTGGCTACCTCTGCTCCATTAATGTGACATCTACTGCTCATTGATTCATGTGGTTGAACTGCATACTTCTTTTCATCCCTTCAGTTTAAAACATCATTTAAATTAATAGAAAAATATGTGTCATTTTTAAGTTTTTATTAGTAACAAAATCCAAACAGCTTGGGTTAGTGGCTCCGGGAGGCACATTTTTAGGATATGATTAATGTTTAGGACGGATCGCTTTATTTTTTTTAATTATTGTTTTGTGTTAAGTAAAAAAGGGGTAAGCAGCATTGCAAAAACTTGGCACACAGTGTTAGGATGGTACTACTGTTAGTATTTATTTTTTTAAAAGGCTTAACTGATCTAACCGTTTTGTTTTCACCTTCTAGCCCACCCCCACCCTACTGCCTAGGCTCAGGACCAGAGAGTGGACCGGGGATCAGATGGGATGAGGAAGAAGAGCAGGAAGAAGAGGGAGTGGAATGGATTTCCATCTAAAGAAGGGGGGAGGAGGAGGTGGCCAGTACACGGAAGTATGGCGATGGAGGAAAGAAGTTGAAGGCATGCGAAAGAAAAGAGAGACAGGATACAGAGGCTATCTTTATAGACTTACTCTACCTCTGCTGCTTAGCTTTTCCCCTGCTGTGCAATACAAAGCCCACACAAGGAAGTAGTAATTATAAAAACACTTATGTGGGATTGTTGTACTGCAATGGCAGGATGGGATTTGTATTGTACAGATCTGATGACTTAATGTCCCCAAATAGCACATGCAGATTTAAACTTACATAATCCAAGGCTTCAGATACACAGCAATATCATTTTTAAAAACGGTGGGCCGTTTAGTGGTTACCTGGGCCTTCAAAAGGACACCATAAAAATGCACTCAAATAATAGAGATTGTTAAGATGTAACTAGAGTTTCATGCAGACATAATGTAGTTCAGTGATGCAGAGATTAAAAGTTATTATGTGTGGCTGAGAGTAAAAAAAAGATCAATATCAATATCAATACATGCACAGGGTAATTCCCGTTTCTTGTTCTTACCTCAGACTCAACCACTTTGTCTTCCAAAGGGGTTGGTGGCCTTTTCTGGGCTGGCTCATTAAGACCGACAGAACTCAGCCTTTTCATGCAAGGGGGGTTTGCTACAGAAAAAAAAGATCATCAGTTCATGATGCAAACAAATTATATTATTGTTGGAACAACAGAGACATTTTTTGTGCACAGTGCTTGAAGTGAAATCCAAATAAATTGATTGTACCAACCTTGAGACTTGTTGTTGAAGAAGTTGTAGTACTGGGAGACGTATGTGATGATGCTGAGACGGTCAGGCACTTTCATGGACACCATGTCTTCTGGGTCCAACAGGGCTGGGATCCCCAGCTGTGTCTCTGCCACTTCAAAGGCCTACGATGAAGCAAAGACAGCGGAGGGATGTGGATTAGTAAGATGCTGACAGTAAGCGTGTTTATATGCATGCATACAATTAATAATAATCATAATAATAATAATGATGACCAATTGTAACCAAATACAGTGATTTATGAACTAACTTGCTTTAGGGGGGAAATCTGACTAAGTACAATTTAACAGACATTGATAACTTATTAATATTTCAACTCATTGTGGCATTTTGGTCTGATTTTCCCCAGTGTTTTGGACTTTTTCTATGGCATAGAGGAGCTGCAATGGAAAGTTTTGACAGTGAGGTAAGTGGATCATCCTCAGGAACTGGGACAATGTTTATGGAAAAAGACACGTTGCTGTTGGGATTTTAAAAAACTCTTTAATGCTTCGAGCTTAAACAAAGTTCCATTTACTTTAATGGTACTGGGGGAGCAGGAGAAATCTTGGAGACTGAAATCTCAAACCTCTGCAAATAAAACCAAAACTATCTGCATTGCTGGATACCGCTATGAGTAGGTGAGTTACTGCATGCCATGAAAAAATGAAATGCTTAATCTGGGTATCTTTCCAGTTATGTGTTGTGTCTTAATTTAAACATGCAGAAACTGAGGACAGAATAATGTCTTTGTTGCATGTGTTTAAAAAGAAACATGCTTGCCACAGCCTACCAATGAGCACATACCTGATAATTATATAACTGCTGCCAAAACATCGTTTTCATTTGATGATAATGCAATGTTCTGTTCTTTGAGGATAACCATCGGTCTAATGAAAAAATTCCACTGAGGAAATGAGACCGGGGTACAGTTACATAACAAAAAGGGATACAATCATTGGCAGTCACACAACACTGAAATAACCCAGACAGCAAATGCTACACACGTGCAAAGATAAATTAATCAAATGCATGGTACTGCATTTAACAATATTAATACAATAATACCTGGTTGACAGATAAAATGTTTACTGATTCAAACTAACCACTTTCCTGCAATTTATTTGAAATGGACAAATGCTCTAGAAAAGAAGTTAACAATTCGCTGATGAAAATGTTAATGGGGCCATTTTTCTGAGCCTGTTTTGAGCAAAATGCGATATTTTGATAAACGAACTACATTAAGTGCAGTCAGTTAAAAACATTTTTAATGCGTGACTAGAAACTGAACAATCTGGTTCTTTGAAATTGGTCTAACTCAGGATGTGCCTTTGAGTCATACAACCTCTAGAATGACACAGCGAAGAAGGTCAGACAAGCTACGCAACCTGGGTCACCTGACCTGCCTTCATGAACATCCTCAAGACCTCAATTTAATGTAAGTTTGATACTTTGGTAAATGGCTTTTTCTATTGAAGATAAATATTTTTTATGAATGTAAATTTAATTTGATTTTGTCAAAGGCTGTTAAGCTAGAATAGTAATAGGCTTGCACCGCCCAAGAGGCTATGGTTGATCTGGATATTCAAAAGAATGCAGCTTATCCGTACCGCTATAGGCTGTCAATGCCCTCTGCTGTGACCAAGCACTCTAATATACATTTCCACACGGATACAGCAGAAAAGTAAGCTTACAAATGAATGTGCTCATGGTTGTGTCTCTGTATGCAAACAGCAGTTAGCTAACGTTAACTACCCAGCAGGTAGGGACAGCCATCACCCAAGTTACTTTATGAATGAACGTAAACTTTTAACGCACGCTGCAATAACTTGATTTTCCCAATGTTGAAGGTTTAAAAGAAATCCAATAAATTGCCCAATATTATTTTAACATGAAAAAAAAAAACACAAAGAGAGAAAGTGAGAGTACACGGGTGATCGACTGAATTTGAGCAATTGGAGGGAACTGAAACAGACTGTTACCGTAATATTATTTGCTACCTACATTATTTTATTTGGTTTGATTCTACAGTAAGCAGTAACGTGTGTAAGTGAATCTCTGAACACTGACAGAAAGGAATCAACCTGTGACAATCGGTCATATATGAACAGGGTCAAACATGGGCTACTTGTGAAGTAGAGCCTGTGCTGTGTATATATCATATATGACAGGGGCATTAGAAAAAGACTACTAAGATAGAGAAAACCATTAACTGATTTAAGGAGCTCAAATCTGGCTCCTTAATAGTAAAATCGGACTTAAGTGCTTTGAGTCCTTTTAACATTTATGGATTCTATGAATAACTATGTTTATTTAAAATGAAAGCCAGTACACAGCATTTGTTCCTCATGCTACCTCCAGCTGCCTCACTTTCCCTGAAAGATGTTGGATTAAAAATTTGCAAACAGCAGCAGAGAGCTGCCAAAGCTTAGCTCAGACTGGAAATTAGGAGACTCCCTCAATGTTCTGATTACAGACGATGTGGAAAAACTCAACGAGGGAAATGTGATCTAAAAAGAGTTATTTATTGGATTCTAACCACCAGACTTATAAGCTGCAAATTCAGCGCTTTTGCACTTAAAATCCTCTTTATGTCGTCTCTGCACAAACTTGTGTTAAGGTTTTTTGGGGGTTTTTTTTTACATTGGAAGCTCTGGCTTGCTCCCTCTTTTCCCTGGTCAGATTCCATCCGGATTAAGTAACACTGCTCTTTACACGGACAGTCAAATACTCTGAAGACACACCCAACGTGACTTTTATGGCTGAATGAAGCACGTGCAGTGACGGATTCAGTGCCTGAAACCACATAGGTGATTTCACCCACCCATCAAGAACAAACTGTCTCCCAAAATGAAAACATCATGCAACAAAACATCATGGGAGTGCTAAAACCTCAAAACATACAGTGATAAAAAATTACTCACCAGTCGGTTGTTCTCGTACACATTCTCTTTAGACAGCGAGCCAAAGTCACTGAAATGACAAGACAGAATTGTTTTAGAAAATTGAAAACATTTGAGATAAGGCTGTACATGCAGGTAGTCAGTGTACAGTTATATAGCCTGCAACAACTGCAGATCATGGTATCTCCTTTATGTCAGCAGTGTTTCACAGCAGAAGACCATAAAGAAGTAATTAGCCATGCTGATGTAGGGTGGTACTGATTGAGTTTGCTGACCTATTTCCACATATGTTATGAACCATCAACAAGCTAATATTGGCCTGACAGCATGACATGAAGTAATGGTGAGCAGTTAAGCTTCCAGACCAAAAGTTCACAACCGGTCCCACACTACACATAAATGATGCCTGATGTGCCGGTACAAAAGGAAAGAGCTCCAGCACCGAACAGGACTGATGGGCTGATAATTACAAGGCTCTGCTTTGAAATGCCAGGGGCGACGAACGAACACCAGGCTCTCTCCAGTAAACATCCTGCAGTAAAACTGGAAAATGTCTGAGGTGTTCTGGGATGAAAGTGTGGCTGTGTGCGTAGGTAAACGTAAGTTGATGGTGTGTAATAGTAGGACAACAGTGTGGCAGGAAAAAAACACCATGACCCTGGTAAGAGCTTGTGGAGACCATGTGGAACTCTCAAGAAGGAAAAACCCTGTGAATGAGCTCCGTGTTGGAGCCACACAAAGTGACCTCTGTTCTCTCTAATCTAGTTCCCATGGTCACAAACACACTGAGCAGCAGCTCTAATATCAAGACCATGTCCACACAAGTCCACTATATCAGATCTTCAGCTACTTTAAAAACAGTTTTCCAATTTTTGACACTCGCAGAACAGACATACTGACATGAATGAAGTGCAGTATGTGATCAGAATTGCGAACCTAATCCACTGAGTCTCGCTCCAAGGTTTATTTTGGGAGAGAGGACTGATGGGGAGCTCTGTGTGTGTGTGTGTGTGTGTGTGTGTGTGTGTGTGTGTGTGTGTGTGTGTGTGTGTGTGTGTGTGTGTGTGTGTTTTTATGGATTCTATGAATAACTATGTTTATTTAAAATGAAAGCCAGTACACAGCATTTGTTCCTCATGCTAATGTGCGCGAGCACACATTAGGCATTTAAAATCCACATGATCAAAACCTGGGTAAACCAGTATATCTGCTAAATCTGGTTCAGGCAGACAGGAACTCTTGTGCTGGAGCATTTTATGAACATTCAATTTAAATGCAATTTTGACCTCCGTGTCACTGTTCCATGCACTTGGGTTATATAGGACATGGATTGTTACTCGCAGCCATGTCTACTTCCTCTCCAGTGGGTTTAGTGACAGTTAACCTCGGCCGAAATTGAGATGAGGCCATTTGCTGCACTGAGTCCTGTCCCTCCTCTGCATCAGTGTGTTGTACTTTGATGAGAATACACTGGCTGCAGAGTGCAGGCAGGGTCACCATACAATGGCCAGGCCCAGTATTAGAGCTAAATCCAGTTTGACAGGCGGAGGTCTCAGCTGCAGATTAGCCTGACGAACTGTCTGTCTGGATCAGAGAGAGTTCCGTTGGGCCACTACAGCTAGACAGAGGGCTGAACGGGGAGACATGCTGGATCACAAATTGAAGAGGCAGAGCTTGAAAGCTGGGTATTTAGGATTTGTCCACTCTCTTACTTTCAGCTTTACTGCAGATAGACTATATTCCACTTCACTGACTTGTCCTTCAGTGACTGGTTCAGTGAATGTTTGCTCAACTACCATCCAAGCATAGTCCAGTTTTCTCACAAAAACCTGGACCACCTGAGAGGTTAGCAGCATGAGCAAGATGCCTATTGTCTAAAAAGCATTCCATCACACCACATTTTCCCCACTAGGAGAAAAGAGGGACATAACATGGCATTAACTGGCTGCTTTTACACAATCTTCCTACGACAACAAGGGTGGTGGACTTCTTTCAGAAGGACTTCAACCACCAATTTAATGCTGTCAACAGAGGGCCCTTCCCACTGAGCTACACTGAGGCTCATTGTGATACACAGGACTAGTGCTTCTCAAAAGTTACTGTAGCTATGCAAATAGTGGAAACATTTCATATCAAATGATTTTTCTGCCTCGATACACAAGTTATACAATATTGGTAACAAACTAACATAATGGCCCTCTTATTTCAGAAATCAAAGCACTGAAAGGCTGTTCCTCACCAAATAACCTTTTAGGGCCTTTGAGCAAAAGCTGGTCAAATTCATGCATTAACTCTTAGTTAAATAAGTGATTTTCTGACTTTAGCCTCTACCAAAACAATGGCATTTCTTCTTCCGGATAATCCTTTTTAGTCACACTGATAGTGTGGTTGTGTTTCGTGGTGGCTTCTGTAATGTGTGTGTGGGTGTAAAATGCAGAGAGGAGGGTGTGTTGTTACAGACAGGGCTTGGCTTGTCAGCTTGAGTTAATCACAGCACTCTGGCCTCTCACTGTACAATGCTCCTAAAACATATTTTTAGTGTGTTTGGCTATGATCACACACACAAACAAACTTCATTAAAACATATGACTGTGATAAAGATGTTACAGATATGGCAAGTTATCTAAAGACTAATATCATATGCAGTTGTGCTTCCGATTGTGTTGAACCTTAAATGTATTCAAAAAGAGGGGGAAGTAACCTTGTTTAACAGGAGCCTTTCATAATCCAAGTCCTTAAAACACTTCATTGATTTATCTAGAGCAACATGATTTCACATCCGACAGGCTACTGAGTTTGTTCAGTATTTGTATTTAAATGGATTAACATTCAAATGACTACAGCACTTGAAAACCAGCCTGTCACTTCTTAAAACAATGTATCCTCTTCCACTATATATGTATAGTATGTGTATTTATTGTCTGTGTCTGTGTAGTTGTATAGTATGTGTATTTATTGTCTGTGTAGTTGTATAGTATGTGTATTTATTGTCTGTGTAGTTGTATAGTATGTGTATTTATTGTCTGTGTAGTTGTATAGTATGTGTATTTATTGTCTGTGTAGTTGTATAGTATGTGTATTTATTGTCTGTGTAGTTGTATAGTATGTGTATTTATTGTCTGTGTCTGTGTAGTTGAGCTGCTGCAACAGTTGAATTTCCCCATGGGGATCAATAAAGGAATATAATAATATAATAATAATATAAGTGTACATGTATGACTATACTTACATCAGCTCTGGTCTGTAACGATGTATTATGGCACAAAACGCCAGCCCGTCCCTAAAGGACGCAGACATGTCCTTCACCTCCACGTCGTCGTAGTGCTCACACTGGATCCGACACCACTCCTGCAGAGCCTTCAGAGACCCCATCGTTACTCCACTCACTGATTGTGGCTTCGTTGCTTGAGTCTCTTTGTCCCCGGTCGACCGAGAGTCATCGGCAGCCAGACGACACCACCACCACCCAGGAGCAGCCCGATGCTTTCACTGACAGCGAGTGAGTCACGTCGAGACAGCGGCAGGAGGAGCGGGACAGCTAGCTAGCTCTGTTAGCCCGCTGCTAGCTCATGTCCAACTTCACCGCTTTCAGGTTTGCGCTAAAGCATTAAAACACAGCGTTACAAACTCATTCCGGATCATACACGTTGGGTAGAGCACCATCCTCGTTGCACTGGTTGGACAGATACACCCCGTCCGCCCTACACGTTGTAATTTCGTCGCTTGGCCATGCGGGGAGCTCCAGGGCCTCTTTTCCATCCGCTACCCTCGCGATGTTACAAAATCACGCGATATGTTACAAAATCACGCGATATGTTACAAAATCACGCGATAGTTGCCACTTGTTTAGAATTCCCGAAAGATGGCGGCGGCGGCGCAAAATCACGCGATATGTTACAAAATCACGCGATATGTTGCAAAATCACGCGATATGTTACAAAATCACGCGATAGTTGCCATTTGTTTAGAATTCCCGAAAGATGGCGGCGGCGGCGGCGCCTCCGGATGAGGTTACCCTGCAGTCTCGCATCAGTAAGTCATTATGATGGACAGTCAGACGGATTTATGAATGGAGAGAGATAGTAGATACGCTTACAAGAGAATCGGAGACGTATTGTCGGCCAGACCACTTTAGGAAGGGAAGAGATGTGTGACACTAAAGAGAGCGAATGTCATCAAAATATAAAGTGCAGTTGTTAAGGAACAAACTCACACGTTTACTGTGCTCGTACTGTGAGCTCATATGATGTTTACTGTTGACAGGTCGAGGTTATCGATGCTACACAAGCATGACACTTAACACGAAATCAATGTCCAGCTGACTGCTAACATCAGCTAGTTAGCTGCTGACAAGACAAGCCACATGAGCCCAAAACCAGGAACCAAACCGATGCTTCACGTCTGATCTAACCGGGTAACGTGACAGGATTCAGACATCCTTTTCTCCGCCTCTCTCCAAACCAGAGGACTCATAGTTTGCATAAAGCAAACAGCTGCTGACAGGGATGACAGGCGTGTCTGAGACTTGACTCAGTACTTTGCTGCTGTGAAATCAGACACTTCAGCTTAATGTATTTTCCTTTTGCACAGACAAGGCCACCAATCCTTTGAATAAGGAGACTGATTTGGACAATATCAAGGGATTTTGTGATCAGCTCAACAATGAACCAGAAGGGTGAGATGATGATGAATACGTCACACCATTTCAGAGTACATGTTTGTTAATCACCATATGCAAAATGTAGAATTAAATCAGCAATGTGCCAGTGGTTGATCTACATTCTAACAACTTGGTTTAAACCAGTTTCACAGCTGTCACAACTATGTAAAAAACAATATATGAGCTACATAATATTATTCCACAACATGAGACATGTCAGACCATTCACATTTTTATGCCACGGGTGTTTTGCTTCACACTCGCCAAATCATTTTTCCAGTGTGCTTGCAGCACATTTTAAATTCATGTCTTGCATTAATCTGCAAAGGTTACATTTTGTTGTTCTCCATCAGTCCCCAGCTTGCAACCAGACTTCTGGCCCACAAAATCCAGTCTCCCCAGGAATGGGAGGCTATGCAAGCGCTTTTGGTAAGCTAACATGTGTAAAGGTCTGCAGAACACCACATTAGAAACCACTTGTCAATATAGTTTTTACTGTGAAGGCTTGTCTGTACAAATGTTAAAAAAAACAAAACAATTACACAATTCCCAGGTTCTGGAAACATGCATGAAGAACTGTGGAAAGCGATTTCACAGTGAGGTTGGAAAGTTTCGCTTTCTCAATGAACTCATCAAAGTGGTGTCCCCTAAGGTAATGATCCCAGTCTATTATTCCTACATACCTGTTTGGCTGCAAATTATTTTGTGTAGGGCTTTGCGAACCAGAGGAAGAACTTGCTTATTGCTTAGGAAAACCTTACGGGAAAGGTTAAAGAAAATTACAGAACAGTAGGCCAGTCGTCAGTGTATTTATCTAGTTGTTGTTCAAGCATAAACGCATTTCACATTAACAACTAAAATATGAATTCCCTCTTTTCTGCAGTATTTGGGTGCCCGGTCTCCAGAGCCAGTGAAGAAGAAGGTGTTAGAAATAATATACAGCTGGACAGTGAGGCTGCCTGATGAGACCAAGATAGTAGACGCCTATCAAATGCTGAAAAAACAGGGTGAGCGCTTCAGGACAAAAAGAGAACATGACAAACAATCAAGATAAACAAAAAGTAGTAAGGACTGTTCGATCCCCACTCGGGGCCTTTCTGTGTGGAGTTTGCATGTTGCAAGTTTCCTCCCACCACTAAAACATAAGTGCTGGGCGTCTGGGCAGGGGTGGATGTTGCATCAGGAAGGGCCGTGGCGTAAAACCAAATCACATATGTGGATCATAAAATCAGGTTGAGGACAAGGTTACCAACTAGAAGGAATTAGAGGATCCTCTGTGGTGAACCCTTAACAGGCACACCAAAAATAATAATAAGAAGGTTTCTAACTTTTTTTTTTTAGTTCCCATATTTGACTAATAATGTGTTTTTCGGTTCCTGATCATTTCCTTTTATTAACAAACAGTGTTTTGTACAAGGTTGTGTCAGTTCTCCTTTTCATAGTGCTGAGCCACAAACATGAGACTAATGTCCTTAGTCATGCTTTGTTGAATGTTGTGTGATCTAAGTGTTATGCAGTTGTTGTGTATGAACCATATCTTTGGCACGTTGGTTTGTGATGCATTTGACAGAATGCGACTGACTGTCTTGTTATAAATTTGTTGTATTATCTTAAGTAAGTGTCCAGAACAATGTTATAGCACCAGTATCACATAGGTCATGTAGAGGACTCTGATTCATAGGTGACCCAGATGACCTAGACTTGGCTGATCTGTTTGTTCTCATGTGAGGTTAATGGCTGTCCTTGCTCTCTTCCAGGCATTGTCAAGCTGGATCCTGTGCTTCCTGATGAAAAACCCCTCCCACCCCCTCCACCCAGAGCCAAAAATGTCATCTTTGAGGATGAGGAGAAATCCAAGGTATGAGTGATGCATCGAGGCACCCATCAATCTGAACAGGGTTTAACTCCTGGGAAAACCCTCAACTGAAAAACTGTTTACAAGTTCTCTTCCTCTTTTCTTTCCTCTCCCTCTTCTGTCCTATCCTGTTTTTGTAGACGCTGTCTCGCTTATTGAACAGCACTCACCAAGAAGATCTAAGAGCAGCAAACAAGCTCATTAAGGAAATGGTCCAGGAGGTGAGTCTTTGGTTTTGTTTACCAAATGTGCTGTACAGTATGTGGTCTTACATGCATGTCTGTCTGCGGTTTTCCACCATTTGCACAAAAGACTGGTGTGTGTCTTTGCACAAAAGACACACCAGATTATGTAGCATGATAACATTAATGCATCTGGATATTCGTGTTTAGGCCTTTTTAGGATTATCATTGTGTTTAATACTTTATGAGTTATGACCTCAATCTACTGAAAAGCTGAATATCCAATTATTAATCAAGGTTTTGATCTATGTATTATCAAACACCAGGCTTTAGTTTCATCAAGAAATTACTAAACTGAAGAATCTTGAAACTTGTTTTACTGATTACACATTTAGTATAATTTTATAAAAATTGTTTATATAAGAAAATGTATAGGAGTAGTCCTTAACTGTAATATCGCTTTTTATTACCATTATACATTATATTGTCTCCCTTGTCGTCATCGTGATGAACATATTCACTCATTGTGAGATCCTATCGCTGTTTTTTCAGGACCAAAAGCGTGTAGAGAAGGTATCGAAGCGATTAAACGCCATCCAGGAGGTGAAGGAGAGTGTCAGCCTGCTGAGCCAGTTGCTGGAGGGCTACAGCAAGGAGAGCTGCTCCCAGAGCAACCAGGAACTCATTAAGGTTAGCACAGCTCAGCACATTAAAGATTAGCTGCAGTCTAGTTATTCTGCTTGTGCCACTCTGTTTTTAACATGTGTTTGTTTGCAGGATCTTTACCAGCGCTGTGAGAAGATGAGGCCTACACTATTCCGATTAGCAAGTGATACAGAGGATAGTGACGATGCTTTAGGTAAGGTTGCTGACTTAATGACTTTGACAGTATGTCATATTAGAAAGGCATTAATTAGGTCACTTTTTTCCCCGACACAAATTTCACAGAATCAGGCCCATTTTCAAACCATAAAACCACATTGGTGGTGCTAATGAGCTTATTTTTTCTGCTTCTAGCCGATATCCTACAGGCCAATGACAGCCTGACTCAGGTCATCAACCTGTACAGGCAGCTGGTGAAGGGAGAGGATGTGTCGAAGGACGGCATAACCATGCCCTCACAAGCAGGTAGGTGCATGCTAGTGATTTGGCTTCTATCATTGTTTACTAAGCTTGATCAACACGTTTGTGGACTTCAAGATCACAACTGTGTTCCCTCTGTCCAAAACAGGCAGCAGTAGCTCAGCTCTCGTAGACTTGATGGGACTTAATGCATCAGCCAACGCAACACCATCCAACCCAGAGCCCTCCAGCCTCCAGACCCTGACTCAGAACATGGGCCTCAGCCTCTTGGATGATGAGCTCATGTCACTAGGTAAACACAAATAAAACTCATCTGGCTTGTTAACGCAAAGGTAGATTACTAATCCTCATTTTGTAACAAGCAATGACGAGTCAGCACAGTGAGCTCAGTTTGTGGCTCACACTCCTGCTGGCTGAAACAGCATCCTCAGATAAAAGCCACATCTGGATAGACCACAACAAAGCTACACTCATTCACAGCCTTACTAGAAGTTTTTCACAAACTCTTGGTCTGCTTCTAATTTTAAAATTGTGTTCAGGATTTGTTTGAAATAATTTTGAACAGTATTTAATTTTGTTGTTATCACTAAAAGTTGGAATAAAATTGAGTTAACCTTTTGTTGTCTATTATTTCCTAGGACTGAATGTAACGGAAAACTTCGACTCTCAGCACAATTTTCAGGTGCACTGAAATTTTAATAAAATGTCTGATTTTACAAAACCGTATCCAATCCTTTCCATCTTCTCATACACTTTTTGACGGCAAACCTTAACCCCTCCGTTTGTTCTCTCAGTCCTCTGATGGCACAGAATCTTTTTCTACATCGGTCCCTGCTGCAGTGCTGCTACCAGCTGTGGTCCAAACACCACAAGCTGCACCAGCAGGGGGGCCCGCTGCTCCTCCTAAACCCATGGAAGAGCTGGAATTGTTGGGGAAGACATTGTTACAGCAGTCACTACCCCCACAGAGCCAGCAGGTCAAATGGTAAGTTAAATAAACTGGAGTATATGGAATTAATTACCTTTTTAAAGTCGTTAAAGTGTGTGATGCAAGTATGTCTGTGTTTGCTGTTCTTCAACATCTAGGGATAAGATCCAACCTCAGTCCAGAGTCACCTTACGAGATCTGCAGACCAAGTCCAATGCCGGCTCTAGACCCGCTCCTACTGGAACCACCACCGCCTCCTATTGTCCCGCTCCTGCTCCAGGGCCCACATTTGCTGTCCATTCAGAGCAGCCGGATACTCTCCTCCTCTCCAGCCTCAGTCTGGCAGCTGCTGAGAAAGGCTCATTAGCTCCTACTGACCCCCATGACAACCCCTCTCTATCTGACGTTACCGTGCCTCTGGAAGCAATCAAACCTAGTAAGCGGGAGCAATAACACCAGGCCCGACAGTGACGCTGGGTCTGGTCATATGTGCAGTTTTCTCTCTTTATTTCTTTTCATCATCTTCTGTTTTGTCCCGCCCCGTGTCTGCACATATGTTTCAGGCAATTTATTACCAGTGACTGTATTCGACAAACACAGCCTCCGGGTGTTGTTCACCTTTGCCCGTGACTGTCCTCCTTCGCGGCCTGACGTGCTGGTGGTGATCATCTCCATGCTGTCATCGGCCCCCATTCCCGTCACCAACATCCGCTTTCAGGCAGCTGTGCCAAAGGTTGGTCTAAGGCAATCTGGTGGAAACAATGTCTTTCGACTAAAGTATTATTTGTGCATATCACTTGTTAATATGATTTTCGTGTGGTTGTGCCTAGGTGATGAGAGTAAGGCTGCAGCCTCCCTCTAGCACCGAGCTCCCCGCCTTCAATCCCATCCTGCCTCCAGCCGCCGTCACACAGATCCTGCTGTTGGCTAACCCTCACAAGGTGCTCTGCCTTTTGGTGATAAACACTGAATGTAAACTAAGACTTTTTTTCTTTTTGTTTACGAGAAAACTGATATTTCTTCTCCTGTGTTTCAGGAAAAAGTACGTTTGCGATACAAGCTGACATTCAACCTGGGGGACAAATGTCATGATGAATCTGGTGATGTGGACCAGTTCCCGCCTCCAAACACTTGGGGAAACCTGTAGGGAGAAAAAACCCACCTCCTGTCATCTGAACTGCTGCTTCCTTTAGATTTAGGTTGAAGTTGTCCCACATCACTGGCTTGAGATGAGACTGCCTCTTTACACGTCAGTGGTTTCAAACTCTTGTTTGGTAATACAAACTGACGTGAGACCAGTTGTGGGAACCAGCTTCTACCTTGTGCCTTCTGTCGCGCCTTCCTGTCCTTTGTTCAATCATCTCCGCGTTCCTGTGTTTAGTACTGTTGATATTTTTTCTTCTTCCAACAATCATTCCAATGCTTTACCGTCAGAAACATTGATTCAATGCAGTGACTTTTGGGAAAACAAGTTGAGCCTCTAAAAAAAACTTAATGTGTGCATTTTTCTGTTTAACAATCCTCTCAGATGTCCATGTCATGGGATAACATGTAGCAGCTGGTATCTCACATTATTTCTCAACCTTAAAGCAAGTGTCTGATTAATTCCCTACTTTGGATAGCATGAGCAAAAATGTCCCACAATCAGAGTATTGTAGTGCGACCAGTGTTCAGAGTAGGGTTGAAACAAATCACAATAATACTTTTCAGTTAATCTTGAAGTCGGTTACATGCTTAAGGTGATGTTTACAGTCCAACCAACAGCCAAAACACCCAATGTTTTCAACCTACGACAGAAATAGTTGGTATTTTTACATGACAAATAACTTGATTTTCAGAATTTGAATTCTTATCAAATGATGAATTGATTAATTGTTCCAGCAGTATATCAGTGGTCAGAGAAGAGCAGCATTAATGTACTTAAAAGTCAGATGCTATCATGCTTAACTTTTAGCAAACCACTTCAAATGCATAGGGAAATAATGAAACAAAATGTAATTATCACTTTGAAATTATCGAAGTCGTTCCCTTATATTCAATGCAGACAGTTCAAAGTATGAGTTCATCAAAAATGCAGTAATAACTGGGAAAATATCAGGAGAAATAACATCAGTGTCTCCTGGTTGCATTAATAATGAATTGGTATGTCATTTTTAAGTGTTGTCTTTTAATATTAATGTCATACGTGCACAGTGTTTGTCCGAGCTGTGACATACAACAGTTACCACAGAAGACTTGTCATATTGGGAAAAGCACAGTTGTTTAACGCATTGTCAAAATGTCTTCTGTGAAGGATTACAAAGGGAGGGTACTTAACATCTGCCCCTGTAATATTACTGAAATTTAGCTTTTCATTTCTGCACTTTTCAACGATTGGGGACACTTTTTTATGTTATGTTTCACTCAGGATTTTAATTTTGAGTTATTTTACACAACATGAACTATCATGCACCTATTGTTTTAATTTTGCACATGAAACCATTCCACATTACAATATAGTCTTTTCTCATTTGCTGCCTTTCCACTGTTGATTGACCCAAAGAGGGACATGTGACGTCCTGAGTTGACATTACGTACATCCGGTCTGATTCTACCACATGTGCCTGAGATGAAACGTTTGATTTTCATTTGCTCCTGTACATATATGTATACAAAATTACGAGTTTGATCTTTGTCTCTGATTTCATACGTCCATGTCCGTATCAGAAACTATTTGTGAAACAAGTAATGTTACAGAATTATCCTAATAACTACGGCCACTGAGTTGATTGGAGCGCTAAAAAGTCATAAAGATTAAAATAAAATTATATCGGAGGCAGACTGGTTTCCACCTGATAAATAGGATACTGAAATACATGTGAAACTCCAAATGTGTTTAACTACAATAGAGCCGGAGATTCCGTTCATGAGATGATGAGGGATCCATTTCTATCACCCACTGAGTTATATTGATTCTGTTCAAGTGTTTCTTACGGACCATCAACTCGCATCATCACACCGTGCCATTAATATTCTGATAGGCTGTTTCATAATACTATGGATGAGCTATTTCATTACCCTAGATATTTGCTTTCATTTATTTACAGCTACACCACTAACTTGTCCAAGACTGGAAGGAAGAAAGCAATAATGAGACAAAAAATAGCCTCAGTAACCACCTTTCAGTCCTCCGTGGCTCAATCTGATTGCAAATAATGGACATTGCACGATTTATTGTAAACTATGCATCAAAGGGACTGTAACAGGTTTGACTACATTGCCAGAAACTGATTTATGCACATATTTGCCTTTTGTTATTGCCTACAAGTTAATTGCATTTTCCTCTTTAGGATGAACAGCGGCAGATAAGGGATTAACTCAGCAGGTCACCTGTGATTTGTCGGCCCTGTCTGCACTGATGGATTACAGTTACAAACCCTGCTATCGCACTAATCCCACGACCAGGAAAATTGCCAGAAACATGAGACAGGACCCTCATGTCTCGTAGCCATGCTATATCATGCCTGGGTGTCGTATTCATTGAGGTGCATTTAGGGTTACGCTAAAAATGTGCAAGTTATTGCAGAGCTCCCCCTTTACAAAACCTATTACAGATACAAATCCCTATCCTTAATAACCTTCGTCTTTTACTTAATAACCTCTTTGCTTCAGTTTGCAGTACATTGCAAAAGGTCATGAACATGAACAGGCACTGTGCATGCAAATCTGTTATCCTCGTCCAGCTTCAACTGTATCGTCAGACTGGACCTCCCACATTCATTTTAAATGGCAAGAGGAAAAACAACTTGAGGAACTAGAAACATGTAACTTAAAACCTAAAGCGAGTGAATCAACTAAACTGGATCCAAATTGTTAAGATTGTTTCACAACTGAGAGAAAAACAAACTAAGTGTTGTGACAAGGCCACTAATTACAGTATGTGTCTATTTGTGAGGGAGTCAAACTGTCTTTTCATTTGTGTTCCTAATGTAAATAAAAGCTTTGTGCAATAATGTATATTTACATACATGTACATACTGCTGGATACAAAATGAGAATGTACTACAAATGTGTATTTAAGGCAAATAAAGTCATTTGTATGGGGAATTTGACGTATACCAATTTGACAAATTATTTTTTAAGTAGAAAATACTGTTTTGACTGTTTTTATTTATGAAGAAAAAATACATGATGAACAAAAGATGAAACAAACTGCAATTTAGTCCAAATTGCATACGAAAATAGGTCTGCATTAGCGGATCTGCTCATTAAAGCAATATGGGAGTTAACAACAGTTATAAGTAAATAGAAATACAGAAGTTTTGTCTTGCTTAAGGAAAGTAAAGAGTGAGAATGTATCCAAATTGTTATGACTGAACAAAAAATTGTGGTTGCATGGTAACAAAACTATGGAATAAGATTCACAACTTGGATCACTGCTTCAATGTTTAGAATAACACAAACCCCAAAATGAATGCAATAATTAGAATATAGTGCTAGTCAAAACCTTAAACAAAATAAGCAAAACATGTCTAACTTTAATAAAACCAGAGAGCAACACATGACTCTGGACTGGGATGGTATATAATAGAAATAAACATTCCCATAGGCCAACACTTTCAACCACATACCACTGAGGCCTAATTTCATTGTAATCAAATCCTAATACAGCTGATGGACGACACAACTTAAACTGGAGATTGACAAATAAAATGCCATGGTACATGGTTAAGTTGAGGTTGGAAAAAAGAAAAGGTAAAAGTTCGTCAAAAAGCATGAAACAAATTAAAGATATATAAGCCCTTACCTCCTTAGCTATACGCTTGATCAAATCCCCGTCTCTTGGAGAGGGAAAGAGTTGGAGAGTTTAAACAAAATTACACTTTGAACACGCTAAGTAGCGACAATTAACTCAGTGCTTCTTGCTCATAATTCTACTTCCTCAGAGGGTGAGGGCCTGGAGGAGGAGGAGGGGGAGGAGAAGCAAAAGGGTAAGGCGGTTGCCCAATGAAGCCCATGAGCGTTTGCTGTTGCTGAGCAAACTGATGAGGCATCAGAGGCTGCAATCCCCCTGATAATGGGGGAGGAGGAAGAGCAGGAGGAGGCTGTCCAAACGGACCCTGCGGCTGGCTGGACTTTTGCGGACCTCCACTGGCCTGGGCTCCGTTGTGGGAGTTGTAGGCCCCGCTGCCACTGTAGCTCTGGTACTGATCTGAGCCCGAGCTGTGGCTGTTCCTGTGATCCCGGCCTCTGTCCCTGTAGGAGGAAGTGGAGCGGTCTCCATCACGGTTGTTGTGGCTGTCACGGCTGAAGCTACTGCCGTGGTCTCTGCTGCTGCTGCCGCCGCCGCCGCCACGGCCAGCATGCATGCGGCGATCACAATCCCCCTGGTACATATTGTTAGGGTTGTTGGAGCTGCTGCCACGGTAACGCATTCTGCCACCTGTAACAAACAAAAAACGTAATGTCAGTATTATTATTATATCTCATTACATTATGATGGACTGTGATGTACTAGGTTGTTCTTACCACCTCCTCCTAAACCACGCCCCGACTCCACGAACTGAAGCAGTTTAGGGTTGATGGCCTGCCGGGCCTCCGCCAGCACCCGGACCAGGTCTCGAGCCTGCCGTATGTTCCCTGGGGTGAAGAAGGTGTAGGCAGTCCCCTTGTTGGAACTGCGGGCCGTACGTCCAATACGGTGGACATAATCCTCAGAGGAGCCGGGATAGTCATAGTTGATGACGAACTTGATGTCTTCCACATCTTTTGCATAAAGAGCAATTGGTTTTATAAGATGGAGGAAAGGAAAAATATGATAATTTCACAGGGCAGAAAGCTTTTGGAAAAAAGAATGATCATTTAACCACTAAAAGAGCTGATGGTTTTTATGTAAATATATATATTGTTAATAAAAATCAAACAAATAACTTACCTGGTTTATTCACATGAAAATGTGATCCACAAGTCCAAATATACATTTTAGTTAACCACCATTATAAATGATTTAAATCCTACACAGTTAAAACTGAACTTGATCTCAGTTTTTTTTTTTTTTTTTTTTTTTTTTTACATTAAACTTTACAGAAATTGTATTAAGGCTTCAAAATCTTCACATCTATTTAAGTACTGGGTAAAATATGTGACGACAAGGAGCCTGTTTCGTATTACAGAAAACGGGGGGCTTTGACAGCACTGCTGATCAATAAGTTTTCTCCTCCATCATGACAGCGGGAAGTTATTTCACCAACCACGACCGACTGAATGACTGAATGACAGAATGACGATGTGCCGGGATTAAAACTGTGATTTCCACGGTGGAAGTACCTGAATGTATGGTGAGCTCATGGAGGCGTTAAGAGAAAGGGGCGGTGAGGTACTTACCCCCGTCATGTCGTTTTAACAAAGTGGTCATTTCCCCCTGATCAGTCCTGGTTTATAGGGGCTGAGGGGGAGGGAGACCGGATTCATCCCTCACCTTCTGCACACACCAGCAAGGTCAGACGGGAGCAGAACCGTTTAACACACACAACCGCTGTGTTTGTTGCTCTCTCGCTGCATGGCAGGACCCTCCTCAGACCCTGGCCAGGACTGGATCCAGACGAGCCCATCTAACTCTCTGTCCCCTGTCTGTCTGCTTTTTGGGACGGACCGATGGACAGACAAACAGGAACCTCAGGCTTCTCCCAAGCAAGGCTCGTTGGATTTTAAAACTCTGACAATACTGGGCAGGGGGATCTTAGTTACCCAAGAGGAATAAGAGGGCTTTAATCCCTCTAAAACTAGCCAAACTTCTACTTTAACGTGACTGACGGGGAAGGGACAGCAGCGCAGACTGTTACAGCTGCCGTGTGCTGCCAAACCCTGAGAGGAGAAGAGGGGAAAAAAGAACAAGGATACGGTCATAGGAATTTTAGCAAGTCAAAGACACTTCACTTATCCCCCCTTCTCACATTTATCCTGCCAACACATTAGATAGCCACCATAGCCTTCCTGTTGGTGGACCAGAGACAAATCAGCTGACACTGTCCTACTCAAATGCATCCGCAAGACTTAACAATATATATCATTTTGCAGAAATATATCAAACAAAAGATCTCTATACAATACAATTTATTAATATGTGGAAGAACGGGTCATATGAGCAGCATCTTCTTTGAATTTGTACTGACACTATAAAGGAGACATAAGAAAAGGTGTGCAGTAGCATCTGCCCCACACGGCCCTCCTTTCATGCAGCGTGCCAAAGAGCCCCGGTTGAAGGAAGCTTTTTAAGTGCAGTAACAAGAAACAGACTATAAACCCAGCAGGCCTGCAGCCTCCATACTAGGGTTGAATTTAGCTGTCAGGTTATAATAGTAAGAGAGATTCTTATATATAATATACTGTGCTGATTTATTTCATTGTTCATCACCAAATTCAAACGGATACCACCAAATTCCTAGTGAGATAATGTCAACCAGACAAGATAATATAATATAAGATAAGATAAGATGAAATAAGATAATCCCGCAGCGGGGATATTTGCAGGACAATAGTCAACGGCAGTTAATTCAACATTTAATGTTGAGAAATGCATGTTGTTTTTACCCCGTCTCATTGCCAGATATAGCTTGTCTCATCTGTAGCATACTTACCTATTGGTCAAAAAAAATAGTTGCAGTTGTAGTGTACACACGTATGTTAACTGTGGCAATACTATTATTTTTTATAAAAAAAGGATTATTCACAGGAAAATGCATAAAGAATGAGAGGTGAGACATTCATGTGAGAGATTCTGCAGCTTTAACTGTATGTGTGAGCAGACATACCCAGACCACGAGAGGCCACATCCGTAGCAATCAGTATGGGAGCTTTACCACTCCGAAATTCTGTAGGATTAAACAAAATATGAGTAGGAATTAGACAAGGAAGTCCTCTCCACTCACACTCAACGCAGGCGATAATGAATACCTAACTTTAAAACTAGTGCCTTCACCGATTGATCAGCAGTCTTTGTGTTGTGACTATTCTGTGTTGTCCACTGACTCCACAGGTATGATGACGAGCACCAGTGTTGACTGGGAAATGTTATTGTTACAGTTTTTCTTACCTGCAAGTACCCAATCTCTTTCTGGCTGGCTCTTGTCTCCATGGATACACATGGCTGGCCATCTAGACAAAAAAACAAAACACAGTGACGTGGTAGTATTAGCAAAGACTCTGAATAGCTTCTGTCTATCAAATATTAATGATAATTCATCCTCGTACTAAAGTCATCAGGTTGTGTCATAACAGTCATTTCTCACCCTTCCCGCCTCATCCTCCTGGTAACTTCATCACAACGCTTCTTCGTCTCCACAAAGATGATGGTTTTGTTCTCTTTCTCAGCCATTATCTCCTCCATCAGCTGAAAAAGTCTGCAGACAGGGAGAAACAATCTTAGCACAGCAGTGGCACTAAGCTCAGTTTCAACTGTGTGAAATGATAAGCTAGTGTTCTGTAACTACACTGTAGCAGCTAATGAGATAATCATGACATAAAGTAATTTAAGGTCAGATGTCTTCTCCCTTACTTATGGTCCTTTTCAGTGTCCATGCAGACATCGACTATCTGCAGGATGTTGTGGTTGGCACTGAGCTCCAGAGCGCCAATGTTAATCTGGACGTGGTCCCTCAGGAAGTCCTCGGCAAGCTGCCGGACATCCTTCGGCCAGGTTGCGCTCCACATCAGAGTCTGTCTATCAGGCTAAAAGACAGAAAGAGAGAGAAAGCATGCAACTCATTTAACTTAAAATACTCTGATATTAATAAGTCAAAGTGATCGTTTTAAAATGTGCAGTCTGAGCCTAACTGAGCCTACCCTGATTTGTTCGACTATCTTGCGAATCTGTGGCTCAAAGCCCATGTCCAGCATGCGGTCAGCCTCATCCAGCACCAGGTAGGTGCAGCGCCGCAGGTTAGTCTTCCCGCTCTCCAGGAAGTCAATAAGGCGACCAGGTGTGGCGATACATATCTCTACACCTAGAGTCATACAAAATCAACATATCCCCAAAAAACAACACATATTATTAGATGCTTATAAATACACAAGCACGTATATGTTCAAGAGGATTTTTGATACATGGGTTTGGAAATGGATCTATTGCATGTGTCCGTCTGTAACAACACCCACCCCTCTCGAGGTCTCGAATCTGTGGTCCTTTGGGAGCTCCACCATAGACACAGGTGCTTTTGATACGGGAAGACTTGCCATAGTCAAATGCAACCTGTTGAACCTGCTGAGCCAGCTCTCTGGTTGGAGCCAACACCAGACACTATGAAGAGAAGTCAAAGAGGATTGAGGAAGGTGACACGGGCTGGTTGTCTGCCCACACTAAGACAGTACACATTAGAAAAAAACACCACCTTACATAAAACAAATGTAATTTGCACTCACAATTGGTCCGTCTCCCCTCTCCAGGTAGGGCTGGTGGTTGATGTGTACAATAGAAGGAAGAAGATACTGGAACAAAAAATAAACACAAACTACAAGTAAATAATTATCCTGTTATCATGTCACAAGGAAATCAAGCAAACAAATTCATCCATTCTCCTATGAATCTTTTCTAGGAAGACATATTTTAGACTGAATTAAACATTGGAACCACTCGTGCAACCAGATTTGTTCTTGAATGACATGAACAAGTGATTTAGGAGAACTTGCCACATTCACCAATTTTCTCACAGTTGATTTTTTTTTTCTTCAATTAAAGACTTCCTTTTATGGATCTCTGAAAGCAGGACTTCAATGTAGGAGATATGGGTCACGATGCATAGCCATTGGGGCATTAATTATGCTAATGTGACTTCTCATGACCGCTCGCTCTTTTACACACAGGTGCCGTTTACACTGGTCATCTACACAGTTATCTAAAGTTAAGACCTTTCACTGAATCCGATGTGGCACACTTGTACGAGCCCACCGTATGGAAAAAGTTAAGATAAAAATATGAAAATGTTCTTGCATGAGGTTCAATAATTCTCTGCAGTTGTGCTGCTGTTCCTGCTATGCATGTTTTCTTAGCTTGTATTTAATTTATGGGCTATGCATTTCAATTCTAATCTTATGTTAAGCTATCGGCACAATGTGCTATGTTAATAAACTTTTTAGAGCTAAATGTCACGGATGATGGCCAAGCAGCCTTACAGCCAGTGTCTTTCCGGAGCCAGTCTGTGCGATCCCCACCATGTCCCTGCCACTCAGGGCCACAGGGAAGCCCTGAGACTGGATTGCTGTTGGCTCCTTGAAGTTCTGCTGCATCAGCACATCCATCACATACTCTGTCAGAAGAAGAAGGGGGACAATCAACAAGACAGTTAAACTCTGGACTCTTCTGGATATTTTCTTCTTGTAAACATACCATGAGTCCTTGTAAGACACATTTTACAAACACTGCACCTTACAGACATTATGGTTTGTGTATTGGAAGGTTTACTAACGAGGAAACTCCGCCTGGTGAAAAGCAGGGATCGCCTTTGGACAGCCAGAGCCTCTGACGGTGATCTCCTTCTTTCTGCGAAACTCTTCCACTTCGTGCTAGATATAACATGATGATTGTGTATGAATTATAAATATTTATTATGTATTGAAATAACTCTGATTCAGTAAAGAAATATGATTATGATGAGACATTAAATTAGGTATGACTGTACTTCATCAATAAGAGGTTTAAATGTGTTATATATTGTTGCTTGGTGTATAAATATTGTCTGCAATTACCACATATATGATGATGGCCATCGCCATCGAAATTACTTTAAATGAGGGACATTGGAAAAATGCTTCACTTTGTCACTTTACATGTATGTTTTATGATTCATTAATGTTTGTGAGTGTGAGAAAGAAATATAACGATTTACCTGGCTCATGCGTTGGACCTCAGGGTGTTCAGCATAGAAGTTCTTCTCAAATTTCGGCAACTCGTCCAGGTTCCATTTCTTCTTGCGTAGACGCTCACCTGGGTTCCCAAACTTCATCGGTGGGGGTCCACTGCGACTGTTCATGGCCCCAAACCGAGGCCTGAGGGAGAGGGGCAAAGAGAAAAAGAGGACTGGGTAATCAGCAAGGCAATGTACTCTATATATCACATGCTGGCTTACATCATGCTAATGACTAACTATCAACAGCTGCTGTGTTTTAACTGCATTTACTTTGGTCACCAAACCTGTATTTTAAGTTTGTCTGTAACAAACAATTATTATGACCCCGGGGAGAATTCTGTTTTTCACCAAATCCACAAGGGGCCTCATGCAGACTGAAGTATATGTGGACGACGTTTATCATACATATATATATAAATGACATTTATTTATATATAAAATTGCAATTAAGTGATGAGGTTATGTACTGCATGTGTATGCCTAAACCCACTAATTACTCTTGCAAATGATAAAGTCCCGTTTATGAGTTAGAAAGCACAGCATTGGATACATGAACACACATTGATTGATACTGAGGAACATCACTGTTGAAGAAACAAACTAATCTTTGGTGCTCCAGCCACCAGACTTGGTGTTTACACGACCTTTACCCTGATGAATGCTGAGACTCACTCCAGCCTGGGGGGAGGCCTCCAGGACGTCCGAGCTTCTCCACTCTCATTCTGCATCTTTTCATGAGAATTTCTTAATTTTCAAAACTGCAAAGGCTTTTGGTCAAACTACCCGTGCTGTGCAGACATTATGCAAACAATGCTGCTGCAGTTCTCCTCGTATGTGAACAACAAACCCGTCGTTACCTGTCTCGTCCGCGGTCTCCGTAGGAGGAGGATCCCCCTCTCATGTTGACGGAATAAAGCAAGTCTTCTCCTTTCTAACGTAACGTTGAGCTTTAACGTTTCCCCCCCGGTTGGTTTACGTTGTGCGTAGTTATAAGATAGTATTTACGGTCGCTAAACGTGTCTACTAGTCGATAACTTCGCCTAAACACGGGCTTGGTAAACACTTTCTTACATGCGTCACGTTACGCTGGCTCAACCACTCGCCCCGCCCTCTTTGATGACGTACGTTGCGCTAGTAGTTCTACGTAGCCTGCGTCGATAGAACGGAGTCTACGCACTCAGCGTGCACTAAGTCATGATGGTGAATACCAATCTTTGTGCGTTCTACCGGTAGGTGGCGCTGTGTCCAAATAAAACAGCGAGTCTGGAACAGCAGAAGAAGAAAGCATTCAGGAAATTCCTTGATGATTTGGTTTTGTAGTTACTGCGTTTTGTGTAGTGTTGATGTGAGATGTTAAGCATTAAATATGAAGTTATGGTCTTTATTATAGCATGATAACAAACTGATATTAAAGTGGACCTTGAGACAATATGCCGGTGTTGATTCAAAACAGAGGACTGGACCGCATAGGCTCCACAGCGGAACTGTTCGACAAGTACCCACATTTACAGGTTTGTCTGGCTAAATGTGGCCTGATGAGATACTGTCAGCAGGTCTTTGTTGCTTTTTTTGTATGCAACAGTTAATAATTTAATGGCAGAGTTGGTTATTACATGTCTGGACTGGATTTGGGTGTGACATGTGGTGGCAGACCATAATCAGTCAGGGATAATACAGCAAACTATCATGTGATTGTTTGGGTTGCATCCAACTAAAGCAAGAAAAAAACGTTTTTAAATTAGCTAATTGTACATTCCCTGTGTGTGTCCTTAAATATAATTAAGAACTACTGACTAAGACAGAAATAGGAATAAAATAACACCTTATGGCTGACTTAATTAACAATATTTTAAACTTCTGTCTGGTCTTTATTGAGAATTATTTTGACCTTTCTTTCATCAGCTGAAAGATAAGGCTACATTTTCCTTCTCTATGACAACTATCAAACAAAATGTTGTTTTCAAATAATACTAAGACCGGTAAGATGAAGGTTTGCGGTCTGTATTAATAACTGTGACGTAGCACTATTGAATATTATAGCCTGATGGTGTTTTTGTTTCTTTTTTAAGTAATACATTTCATTTTTACTCTTGTGTCACAGGAAAATGCAAGGACATTTAGCTCCAAGCCACTTGTTGATGTCGACCCAAAGTGCCTCTTATATGTCCAACAGAGAGAGTTTGCTGCGACAACACCAGCAGACAGTAAGTAAAGCCTCATGAAGAGAACATATCTTCTGAATATCAACCCTTTGTATTGCTCAGCCCACACATGGGTTATTGTGACAGTCCCTTCAAATTTAGGAGAATGTCTAAACCAACAGAGCCTAGGTATTCTTCAATGCAGTAATTTCCACCACAATACATGTTTTGAGTTTTACCTGATTGGAGTGTTTGGTATGAAATCTAGAAGCACAACATTTGTTAGTCTCTAACTTACTCCTGGATAGTAATTTAGGTTAACTATTCAGGATCACAATGATAATACCTGCCTTTTGTTGTACCTATCAGACTGTGTTTCAGTTATTGGATCTGATGATGCCACCACCTGCCATTTGGTTGTGCTGCGACACACCGGTAACGTTCCTTTCATTAGATTCACACTGTGTGTCTTATTCTGGCTGTGTTTATAGTTAGGAATGAACATTTTTAATGTCTGCCATGTTTTATTATTTCTTAGGAAGTGGAGCTGTTTGCCTTGCTCACTGCGATGGTTCCAGCACCTGGTCTGAAATCCCGCTCCTTGTGAAAGCTGTGACGTCACTGAGTAGCTTCAGTAAGGAGGGCAGGTAGGAATCACACAAATAAACAGGCGTAGTAAAAAGTGCACATGCTATTCGGATGATCTTTATTTATTTTGCTTTGCTTTCCATTATGCAGACTTGAGCTCCATCTCGCTGGGGGATTTAACGATGAGTCAAAAACATCCCATAAACTCAGCTTTAATATACTGGGTATAGTCTATCAAATTACCTTGTGTCTCATTATAATACTGTGCTTGCAGCTTTAAAGCTTTGTTACATTTAAAAAGACTCTTTTTACTTTACAGCAGCGTTCCAGAAATTGAAAGAGGAAATTCATTTGGAAACATGTTGCATCACAGGTAACTTTGATACTTATTTCCTGTTTTTTACGAGTATTCTACATGTTACACCTTCATCCAGTTAACCCTTCTGTTCTCTGTGTTTGTAGAAATGAATGACGTTGTTGTTGATGGAACTCATAGGCCTGTAGTATATGGAATAGGTAAGTGATGAATATGCTACAAAGTGAGAGCAATGCTTTATGGCATGGGACCTCTAATATATTGTGTATATGTCTGTTTCTGCACAGGTGTAAATGTTAAGACAGGGGAAGTGTTCCCTTCGTCCTTCTTCACTCATAAAGGACCTGCAGTGGAGCTGCGATCGGCAAGGACCTTCACTGGGGGACAGGTACTATAAGAAATGAAATGTGGTTTTCTATGTGTGAATACTGGACACTTAATTGTGTATTAAAAACTCAACAAGTATGGCCCGAAAACATTTATCCAAAAAACTCATTTTAAACTGTTTATTTATTTTTAAGAGATTGTAATCATAAACAAGAAAAAAATATTGATTTCTCCAAGAATTAGATATTTGGTTATTGGTATATTCAGTATATTTAAAGAACTCAATCTCGATGCAAAGATCATTCATAAAATTAAAGACTTTTTCTTCTTGTTGCAGATGGCAGACATATATGACTCAAGTCGAGGGCTTGTTAAAATCGGGCCTTGCAGGTGGTCTCCAAATCTGGATATTGCCTTCTGGTTGTCACAAAATGATGACACAATTTTAAAGGTAAAGGCATGTGGTAGTAATTACTCATATAAAGATGATCTACCTCAAACTTTGTTTTACTTCCCTATTTATTATTATTATTATTATTATTATTATTTACTTAATCAAAGGCCTCTTGTTAAGTCTCAAACACTCCCAAAATGAGTGTGAAGCAGCAGTCCATAAAGTGATAGACTACAGACTTTGACTCTGGTGTTTCTCTCCCATGCCCAGTACCTGTCCACCTCTCCGATGGCTGAGCCACCACACTTTGTCCAGCACATGAAGACCACCATCCAGTTCCTTTTAGAGCACCCCAACTCTGACAGCCTGTTCCCCGGGGGTCAGCCACAGCTCTACCACAGGACTGAGAGGGGGGACTGGGAGAGGGCTGTCAACTCATAGAGCTCGACCCATATCTCTTACTGGACCTCACCATGGAACCTGATTGTTTTTGCCTCTCAGCTCAATGGATACACTGTGACCCATCCACCCGCTGTCTGTATTCTGTTCATTGTGTCTTAACATGGAGGTAGCCCCTGATTGGAGCATACTGTATGTATGTTGAATGGCTCTCCTGACTCATCTGGCTGGTCCAGTAGAAAGAGCAGAGGAAGTACAAGTGAATCTGTTCATGCCTCTAACCATTCATTTTTCCACTCTTGTGAGATGGCGTCAAGTCTCCAACTTATACGATCTGCTTTGTTGCAGTAATTCATGGTAAACGTCCTACTATACTTGGCTGTTTTGATTGTCGAAGGATTCATTAACATTGTGGTCTTATGTCCAGTAAAAAAAACAACGTAATTATCATTTTGTATATTTTTTTAGCCCAAAAACTAAGGTTGCACCTTTTCCAAAGCAATTTTTTTTTCTATTAAATTCCTAACTTGCATGCATCCATTGTTCAGCTTATAGTAGTACAGTCAAGCAACTTGTACATTCAAAATTTGCCTTCATATTTTTGTACGTCCCTTAATGTAGTCACTTACTGTGTCGCCAGGAAATCAAACCTTGCCTACCCCCAGGAAGTTTTAAATCTGTTTTTCTTGGAGGTTTTGCAATCTAAAACTTAACTTAAAGGTATGCTATGGAAATGTATGCACAATATGTATTGAATGGGCGAAAAATGTCAAACCATATGCATGATCTAAAACCTGACCTACTATTGAGGAGTAATTCCAGGTGGGGAACTTGCTGCAACAACAATGAAGAATATGTTTATTTTGGCGCTTTGTTTATAACAGTGAAGAGAATACGTATTGCTAAGCTCTGCATTGTTTAAGAGATGAGCAAAGTTTATTTTTCTCTACAAAAGCACCTTCCTGAAGAAAATTGATGATATTTAACTTCATCATATTGCTGTATACTTGGCCATGAATGTGTATGTTTTAGGAAACTGCATGTGTAGATGTGTATAGTAATATGCAGGGGATGATGTGGATTCTAATCAAACACAACAAAATATGATTTTACTAGTTTTGTCTTTTCTTTTCAATTGTTAAAAATGAAAACATATATAATGTTTAAGGCCTTTTCATCATTTGTGTTGTTCAGGAGATTTCAAGGTGCTCAAAGCATTAATTGCAACTTGTGAACATACTGTACCTGTTGCTAAATAAATGTAAATGGTCAAATCTAGTTTCAAATGGTCCTGTCTATGTTTATGTTCAGAGTGAGTGAAGTTGAGAGGGTGGGAATCATGATGTTGCTATCTACTTGGTCCAATGCCATTTCACACTACCCATAAATGCAGATATACAAATAAAAAATAACTAACCGTACAGAAATGCCAAATAAATGTCTGTTTTTATGTAATTTATTTACCTTGTCTCTTTTAGGCTACATAGTTTGTCCATGAGGTAGCACTGACACGGTTATTTTTGTAATGTTTTATGAGACGTATTTATGTTGATTATGAATGAATTGGCTAAGTATCCATCTCAGATTTAAAAAAAAATCTAAAATATCAATATTGGTGTTTGCCTAAGTAGTTCTGTGTTGATTGCACATTACATTACATTACATTACACTACATTACATTACATTACACTACATTACATTACGTTATTACATTAGCTTCCATGAGGTGTCATGATACATTACATTACATTACATTACATTACATTACACTACATTACATTACATTACATTACATTACACTACATTACATTACACTACACTACACTACATTACATTACATTACACTACACTACATTACATTACACTACACTACATTACATTACATTACATTACACTACATTACATTACATTACACTACATTACATTACATACATTACATTACATTACATTACACTACATTACATTACATTACACTACATTACATTACACTACATTACATTACATTACATTACATTACATTACATTACATTACATTACATTACATTACATTACATTACATTACATTACATTACATTACACTACATTACATTACATTACATTACATTACACTACATTACATTACATTACATTACATTACATTACATTACATTACATTACATTACATTACATTACATTACATTACACTACATTACATTACATTACATTACATTACATTACATTACATTACACTACATTACACTACACTACATTACATTACACTACATTACACTACATTACATTACATTACATTACATTACACTACATTACATTACATTACACTACATTACATTACACTACATTACATTACACTACATTACACTACACTACATTACATTACACTACATTACATTTACATTACACATTACATTACATTACATTACATTACATTACACTACATACATTACACTACATTACATTACATTACACTACATTACATTACATTACATTACATTACACTACATTACATTACACTACATTACATTACACTACATTACATTACATTACATTACATTACATTACATTACATTACATTACATTACACTACATTACATTACATTACACTACATTACACCGCTACACTACACTACATTACATTACATTACATTACATTACATTACATTACATTACATTACATTACATTACACTACATTACATTACATTACATTACACTACATTACATTACATTACACTACATTACACTACATTACATTACATTACACTACATTACACTACACTACATTACATTACATTACATTACATTACATTACACTACATTACATTACACTACATTACACTACATTACATTACACTACATTACATTACATTACATTACATTACATTACATTACACTACATTACATTACATTACACTACATTACATTACATTACATTACACTACATTACATTACATTACATTACACTACATTACATTACACTACATTACATTACATTACAGTACATTACATTACATTACATTACATTACACTACACTACATTACAATACATTACATTACATTACACTACATTACATTACACTACATTACATTACACTACATTACATTACATTACATTACATTACATTACACTACACTACATTACATTACATTACATTACACTACATTACATTACATTACATTACACTACATTACATTACATTACATTACACTACATTACATTACACTACATTACATTACATTACATTACATTACATTACACTACATTACATTACATTACATTACATTACATTACACTACATACACTACATTACACTACATTACATTACACTACATTACATTACACTACACTACATTACACTACATTACATTACATTACACTACATTACATTACATTACATTACATTACATTACATTACATTACACTACACTACACTACATTACATTACACTACATTACACTACATTACATTACATTACATTACATTACATTACAGTCATTTAGCAGATGCTCTGCACTGGTTGGAGGGTACATCACTGTACAAAGGTTGAGACACTGTGCTCTGGTATCAGTCTGCGTAACGTTTCGGTTTCACTCCGCCCTACGTAAAAAGGGGCGTAAAGTCTTTTTACGCAGAAGCGACCCGCCGGTGGAGAGCAGAGCCAGTCCGGATGGTGGCTGAGGAGCAAGAATCCTCTCCGGGGTTTACTTCACCAGCTCCACCAGGAGAACAAACCCCTCGAAACCCGGACCGGACTCCAGGTCTTGTGTTTGACGGATATATTCCACAGACATAACCAGCATTAATCTGAGTAAATGACACTTTGTTTATGTATTTCTTTATGTATTCCTTCAGTTACTGTGCAACAATGCGACAGGCGTTTCTGAGGCACGTCCGCCGGTTCCCGTGGGCCACCAACGTGACGCTGTACGGCTGCCTGTTCGCCGGAGGGGACTTCGTGCACCAGTGGTTCTCCCGGAGGGACCAGGTGGACTGGAGTCACACTCGGAACGTGGCCGTCATCGCGTTCGGTTTCCACGGCAACTTCAATTTCTTCTGGATGCGGTTCCTGGAACGCCGTTTCCCCGGCAACTCCCTCAGGATGGTGATGAGGAAGCTGCTCCTGGACCAGACCACCGCGGCGCCGCTGGCCACCAGCGTCTTCTACACAGGTCACTACATTACATTACATTACATTATATCACATTACATTACATTACATTACAGTCATGTAGCAGACGCTTTTATCCAAAGAGACTTACAATAAGTGTATTCAACATAGGTATTCAAGAGAACTACTAGTCACCAGAAGTCATAAGTGCATCTCCTTTCTTAAACAAGCATCTTAAAGCATAAACCAGAGCAAAAGTATAGTGCAGAGGCAAATTACTACGAAAACAATAATTGCAACAGACTAATACGAATATAATAAGTGCTACAAACTACTACGAATAGGATAAGTGCAGTAAACGAATACGAATGCAATAAGTGCTACGAGGAAGGCTCAGGGTAGTGCTTCTTGAAGAGGTGAGTTTTCAGCCTGCGCCTAAAGTCATTACATTACATTACATTACAGTCATTTAGCAGACGCTTTTATCCAAAGCGACTTACAGTCAGTAGTATTTTACATATCATTCACCCATTCACACACTGATGACAGGCTACCATCAAGGTGCCACCATCAGACTCTAACTAACATTCATCATCCAGTCCACACCGATGGCAAGCCTTCAGGAGCAACTTGGGGTTAAGTGTCTTGCCCAAGGACACATCCTGCCGAAGCCGGGTATCGAACCACCGACCCTCTGATTGGAGAACTATTGGAGAACTGATTGGGGCGGCTGTGGCGTAGTGGAGAGCAAGGTAGTTCTCCAATCAGAGGGTCGGTGGTTCGATACCCGGCTTCGGCAGTCGATGTGTCCTTGGGCAAGACACTTAACCCCAAGTTGCTCCTGAAGGCTTGCCATCGGTGTGGACTGGATGATGAATGTTAGTTAGAGTCTGATGGTGGCAGCTTGATGGTAGCCTGTCATCAGTGTGTGAATGGGTGAATGATATGTAACATACTACTGACTGTAAGTCGCTTTGGATAAAAGCGTCTGCTAAATGACTGTAATGTAATGTAATGTAATGTAACTACCTTGCTCTCCACTACGCCACAGCCGCTGTCAATGTGTAACCTGACCCCAAGAACCTCCCACTGCTCTCCTCATGTAACACACAGACACTAGGTCATTGTCCTGGGAAACATGCCCAGCAGAGGTCACATGTAGGTCATCACTGAGCACCTTAGACTTGGAGGGTATGAAACATCCAACATCAGGTCATGCATTACATGCAAAGTAATAAATGACAAGAACTTACCATACTGGTGAATGCTCCCTTTAAAATGCATTCTATATTACATAAGAAAGGTATTACTAAGTGTGGGCTTTCTTCAAATATTAAAAAAAGTCCTTTTCCAAAGCTATTTTTTTTCTATTAAATTCCTAACTTGCATGCATCCATTGTTCAGCTTATAGTAGTACAGTCAAGCAACTTGTACACTCAAAATTTGCCTTCATATTTTTGTACGTCCCTTAATGTAGTCACTTACTGTGTCGCCAGGAAATCAAACCTTGCCTACCCCCAGGAAGTTTTAAATCTGTTTTTCTTGGAGGTTTTGCAATCTAAAACTTAACTTAAAGGTATGCTATGGAAATGTATGCACAATATGTATTGAATGGGCAAAAAATGTCAAACCATATGCATGATCTAAAACCTGACCTACTATTGAGGAGTAATTTCAGGTGGGGAACTTGCTGCAACAACAATGAAGAATATGTTTATTTTGGCGCTTTGTTTATAACAGTGAAGAGAATACGTATTGCTAAGCTCTGCATTGTTTAAGAGATGAGCAAAGTTAATTTTTCTCTACAAACGCAGTGGTCACATGTAGGTCATCACTGAGCACCTTAGATTTCATATTTGCCATGGGGTGGAGTGGACTTTAGACTTGGAGGGTATGAACCAACATCAGGTCATGCATTACGCATGCAAAGTAATAAATGGCAAGAATTTACCATACTGGTGAATGCTCCCTTTAAAATTCATACTATATTACATTAGAAAGGTAGTAGTAGGTTTACTAAGTGTGGGCTTTCATCAAATATTAAAAAATACAAACAATTATATGAATGACCTATAAAAAAATACGTACATTCACTCATTTTTATTCATCTGACGCCAAAAAGGAAAGCGGAAAACCGGAACAGCAAACTACATTAGAAAAGCAATTAGAATCTCACAATACTAATAATTAACCTATACATTGTAAGTGCTGTCATACCAATATTGTTTTAAAGAGAATATGTTGAAATATTTGTACCAGTGTATCAATAACACTGCTTGAGAAACCATGATGTGACATATTTCATTAGTGATTAATTAATTAATTAGTGATTATCGTTCCTACTGCTGTGAGACAAACATACTGTGTTTTTGGTCTTTAAACCTTCCATCAGTCATATCATTTCCCAGCTGACGGTCAGAGAATTAACTGTCATTTGTCTTGTTTTTTCCTCCAGGTGTCAGCTTCTTAGAGGGCAAAGAGGACATCTTTGAAGACTGGAGAGAAAAATTCCTAAATACATATAAGGTGAGTTGGAGCAGAGACAGACTGTCACAGTGTGTTCGTCTTGCCAGCAGCAACTTCAAGAATTGACCTGTTGTGACAGTTAACTGAACAGAGGAGGAGCTGTCGTGTGCAGTCTGTGTGCACATATCCAGAACTGATGCTCAATGTATTTGGAAGACTTTGTATACAAACAGTTAATTTATCATTTATTATTCTGTTTTTGGATATCTCTGCTGATAGCTCTCCTGGTGTTATCTAACTCTGATTTTCACTAATTCAAATTAATCTCAGTCACTAAAATGAGTTTATCTTGTTGTCATTATAGATTTCAGCTGTGCCAGTAAAGGTTTTTGTAAGGCTTTAATGTGATTTATGTGCTTTATGTTTGTCTCTCTTTTCAGACGGGGCTAATGTTCTGGCCATTTATGCAGGTAAATATTAACATCTCCCATGCATGGATGTTAGCTGTGGACCCTTGGGAACAATATACAGTGAAGACAATCTAAGCTCAAAGGTCAACTTGCTAATGATTCCTAACTCTAAATCACACCTTACAACCTCACAGTAAACCTGATGTGTGGCCCAGTCAGGGGACTTTGAAGTTTAGATTTTCTTCACCATTAAAAGATTAAATTTCCTCTAACTTCCGTTAATTTTAACAGCTGTTATATGTGATAATGTGATACATTTTGAAAGACAAACGTGCAGATCGAAACTTGAAGAACTATTCCAAATATCAAAATACCACAAAAACTGACAGAGTTAGGGCTAAATATACTGTAGTTTAAATCAGAGGATAGAGTTTCTGTATGACATCTCACAACAATTATTTATGTTTAGAATTTAACACACAATAATAAATCTGAGTTATATTTTGACATGTGAATATGTGAAACACCGGTCCTATGAGATAGATATACGGTAATCTTTATCTGTCTCCCTCAGTTTGTGAACTTTGCCTTGGTGCCTCTATACGTGCGGACCACCTTCACCGGCTGCTGTGCCTTCGTCTGGGCCACCTTCCTTTGCTTCTCACGCCAGAGCGGAGACGGCACGGCCGGTGCTGCTATGGCGTGGATGTTCCCTACTAAAGAAGATGAACCAGAAGCCAAGGACAAGACAGATGCTTCCAAAGAGGGAACAGTAGCATCTAAACCTACTCAAAACTAAAGTATGTGGAATCAGTCATTGCAATGGAGGGGGACAAAACGTAAACAGTTGAAGCAGCAGGTTCAGTGGATGGCAGTCCTGTCTGTGGTTGATGTTGCACTATCTCTTTCAGGGTTTGAGTTAAAAGTCTTGCTGGGGTTAAACTAAAGATGGGACCCACATGATGCTCTTAGGTGCTTTTTAGAAACAGTGTCCAGCAAATGGAATATATAAACAGTATATTTTTCAATACGTATACAGTACATCACCGCCGCGGGAAATGTTCAGTCATACTTTTACATCCCACAGTGAAGCATCACCATGGCCTATTTATCTTCAGGTTATGTTTCCATAAATGCAGTCTTGTGTTTTCACATTTCAAACAAGAGAGTTCCCTTTTTTAATTGGACCATATTTCATGATACTTAATTGATACATGAGGACTTCTATATGTGGGAAGGAAGCTGTGATGATGGGAATGTGTAAGGTTGATGTTCCACATTCTCCTGCTTTACATCTAAAAACTGGAATGTGGAGTGGCAGCTAATTTAATTTATTAGCTTAGACTTTTAATTTCATTCAAATTTTTAAACATTAAATATCAGTCTCTCTTAATTAGCACAAGCGCTAAGACTTGAGTTATTTTACTGCAACAGAGTTGCTCATCTCTAA
Source organism: Anoplopoma fimbria (assembly GCF_027596085.1). NCBI lineage: Eukaryota > Metazoa > Chordata > Actinopteri > Perciformes > Anoplopomatidae > Anoplopoma > Anoplopoma fimbria. The sequence goes on along the minus strand of NC_072457.1, from coordinate 28,372,812 downwards.
GGACCTTCTGCTTTGGTTTCAGTTTAAACTTTGGTACAAGAAGTGATAAATACACATACACACAGGTACCTGTTAAATTTATAAGAAATAAACTTAAAAACACTAGAACAGATCTGAAAATACATGATTGATTACCACATTTTTCAACCTTTGTCCCTTTGCTAAATATTGTGGCAATGAGTTACTACTGAAGATGACTATGAGTTTGTCTATTAATGCTTGACGACGTTTGTCTCAGACATCCATCTACTTGAATGGTGAAATGCTGCCTGCTGATGTCGTACTTTATGTTAATGTGGTACTGTGGAGTGCTCTCTATCATATATCTTTGCGTCATTTCCTAATTTTTCAATACTGTTTGCAATTTTATCCTTTTTGGGAATTTTACCTCTTAGATAAAATGTTACTTAGGTTTCATCACCTGCAGTGATTCTTGAAAACTGGGTTGCAATGAAACATCAGAGTCTCCGCCAAGCAGTTTTCTAAAGAGGTCATTTTTATAAATAGCTCAGTACAAGTGCTGACTGTTATTCCTATAAATAGAGTTTGAAAGGTTTAAGGCAAACATATCTATTCTGTCTCAGGCAGATAATTAAGAATATTTCATTCACTTATGTTCATGTTTTACTAAAATTCCTGGTGTCAAAGAGAGATGTGTCTATGTTTCCCCCTTAATGCATGTGAGTCTAAAATGGAGTTGGCAGATATGCATTTTGAAGTAGCATATGCAAGAGACTTTGTGTGATTATTTTATGTGATCTGTATCACAGAAGTGAATTAATACTTTGAATGACGTTAATAATATAACAATAATCTTTTAAATTTCATCCTTAATACGTGTTTTTGTTTTTAATTATTGTTTGTATGCTGATGTGCAACACTGGAACTCAAGGATCAAATCGATGAATATTCCCTTTGTTCAGTTCAGCAACTAAAGACTGGGTTATATTACTAACTAGTTTAAAGATATGTACCTTTAATACATTTCTGTCTCAATTTCTTTTGTTAATTTGGGTGTCACAAAGATATCTTGGTGCTGTGGACTGTAATATATTTTTTAAATGATTTTATCACATTTTGCACGAACTGTTGTAGAGATAAATAATATTTATTGTTGAATAAACTGAAAAAATCCCATTGACTCATTGTGTTTTTTCTGGGCATACATATATAGCCTGTAATATCACATGTACGTCCTCTGTTACTATGCTATCAGAAGTGCATCCAGGTTGTGTTTAGGGTTGTGTTCAGACAGAAATATTACTAATTTCTCTGTTTTACTTATAGTTTAGACACAATCACAGCTCTGTCTGCATCTCTTGTGGGAATATATTGAGAACAACACATACTTTGAAAGGCCTGCCTGCTGCTGCATGCGTTTTTCAGCAGTCTGTTTTTATCTCTCCCTGCTTCTAAGACTTCAAAAATGAATAAAGTTGTTTCTAATTTTGTAACAGACTGCTCAAACAGATTCGTTTGTTTCCATATGCAACCAGACCCTCTAATGTGGAAACATCTGCCACTTATCCTTTGGCAGTTATTTCAGCCTGCCAAATAACAACCAGAAGTACACTTAGGAGACAAAATGCTTGAAGAGCTATTACCCACTGCTAGCTTTTTAAAAACACTTTTTATCTATAAAAATAAATACCAAAAATATAAGCAAGAAAGAAATGATTGGTCAGGCTGATAAACAAAACTACTCCAGAGCTACTGTATACCAGTTTTATTTTTATCTCCATCTCGGTGCTAGTGGGTGTCTCCCAAGTCCTCACATCTCTGCCAGCACTGCGCATGCGCCCTGCATCCTTCTCTCCATCCTTACGTCGAGGGACTTGACAGCTCGGATAAAGATGCTCAACGTCTCGGGTCGCTGGAGCCTAGTCACCGGGTGAGACTCAGTTATCTGGGAGGACGCACACACAGAACAACTCCATCTGTAACTGGGAGAGTCTCTGTATACTGGTTTCGTCCCACTCGTCACCGACATGGAACTGAAGAAATCTTTCTCGGACACCGAGCGTGCGCTCAGGAGCTACGGCGCCGTGTCGGAGACGGCGTGGACAGCGGACAAAGGTGAGCATTTCCCCGCAAGGTGGTCCACGAATAGAGAGTTTAACGTCTCCGTTTCTCCAGCATGTGTCTCACTCTGCAGCCGGCGTTGAGACGGTTAACAGCTAAACATGACTCACAAAGGTTTGGGGATGGAGGCTATCAACAGCGCTGCCTTGCTGCTGACGGGCCTGTTCATCCCCTGTATGCACACTGAGGGGTTTTCTGCCCTGTTTGTGAATGAATTTGGGCCAAGGAGGAGTAAACCACAAATACAGCAAGCCCAGCTCATTTTGAAACTGGTGTTAATTTGATTCAGCCTATGAGTCGATACCCTGGTCCTCTGATCAATTCAGGTTATAGCCTATACTCTGGATTTCACATTAAGAAGATTTTTTTTTAAGTTTATGGCAAAATTAAATTCCATAAAATGCCTTTCAGTAGTTGTTTTTTTAAATTGTTCAGTGTCTGAGAACAAAAATGACATTTTCTGCACAATAATAACACAATACAACATCACCACAGACTACAGCAGCCTCGGTGACTATAAAGCTGAGCAAACACCTTTCTAGCACAATTGCAGCTACAAATTAACATTGCAAGCAGAAGAGCTCCTGAATTGGATGTTTCTATTATTTCGTAAAGGAATCTACCTTATTTGTTTGATTTAGGGATGCAATTATTTTACTGTTATAACGTGTCAGAGCCAAATGGGATGTTTTTACATTGCACGTTTTTTTTAAATTTATTATTTTAACCCACAGCCCTAAACCTAAATATACAGAAATGTACACAGTTATAAAAGAAAAGCAGCAAATTGTCAATTTGGAGATGCTGAAATCACAGCATGTTTTGCGTTTTGCATGATGCATGACAATTATTAGAAATGAGTATTTTGTTTATTGACTTAAGTCGGCTCTAAACAATACCACAAACCACAGCCTCTAAAGTGACCATAAAGCTAAACAACACAGTTTTGACAAAAGATAAACATTAATAGTGTCAGAGCCGTTGTTTTCAAGGTTTCTATAAATCTGTCCTGTGTGATGACGGGCGATGAATGACGCATTTAGGATGTGTCCTGGTTGGTTCCTCTGACGTTAACTCATCACAGGAGAGCAGGGTGTGAAGAAACTTCAAGATTAAGTCAGAGAAGAAGAAGAAAAAAAATGAAATGGATATTTTTAGACACAGATCCAGCCATTGCTCTCTCTCTCTCTCTCTCTCTCTCTTTCTGTTTCTAACACAAACACACAAACAGCCCCCCATGTTTATGTACTCTCTTAAATACTGCCTGTGTTTCAATTTTTTTGATTGTGTGTGGTCCAGAGGCAGCACCCCAGCAGCAGCAGTGTGTATACAGTGTGACTGCAGGATGTGTCAGGGGCTTCTGCATTGGATGTTATACAGATGTTGTCACTTTCCTGTTGTTGAGCCCCATGTGGCCGCTGCACCGCGCCCGATCCTTTGCTCTCCAGGATTTATATTCCTCACAAATTCATAATCCTGATGTAGATTGATGATCCGGATTGTTTTAATGAAACAGGGCTATTCAAGCTGATTAATTACCTGAGTGTGTGAGGAGACCGGTTTACATTTGCAGCTGATGATTTGGAGATCATCTCACCTGTCCCCGGCGGACAAGCTGCTTTTAATTAAGTACGGAAGCTGTTGGTTCCTTGTAATGTCTTAAATGCTGAGTATGTGCGAGCAGCTTGCTCAGATGAGGCGGAGCTGTTAAGACTTTATTGAGCTGGCACTTTGCCACAAGTCAGGGCTTAATGCAGCTTGGTCTTATTGATGGTGAGCACATGGCTGGAGTGTGCAAAGGAAAACAAGACACACAGAGAGAAAATAGGGAAACAAAGAGAAAAACACTTAAGCTCCTGCTGTGTTTTGCATTGTGTCGCAGTTCCATGGTATAAAGTTTGATTTTGGTGTCAGCAGACACGTCGGGTGATGATTCAACATCAGCGATGCACAAACAAACCGGCCTCCTGTCCAGACTTCTGTCTGCTGTGGTGAGTCAGCGCCATCCTCAGCAGGCATCCATGAAAAGTACCACAAATGCAGACTGCAGTTTATGTTGCTGCAGGATGAGGAGGAGCTGATCCAGTCCTCTAATGTTACAAGACACACAGAGGATAAACGTCATACCTCTCATCTGCTCGGGATTACAGATGCAAATAGTCTGTTTATATTCAGGTGTATGAAGAACTATCTGCTTCTGTACTGGGTTTCTTTTCCTCCTACAGAGTAGTTGTGTTATAAGTAGGATCTCAGGAGGATAATTATTAATGAACAAGTGTGTGTCCATATGGATATTAATAATAATATAAGCAAAAGTGACAAACAACCTCTGGTTCCAGCCTCTCAGATGTAAATACTAGCTGCTTTTTTTTTGCCTTCCGTGTTTATAAATTGAATATCTTTATGTTGCGGACAGTTGATTGGATGAAACAAGAATTGCCATATCAATCAATAATGGGATTAATTGCTATTTGAAGCCCTACTGATGTCTTACAGTGGCTGACAACTACATGTTTGGCAGCAACTGTAAGACATTGGTTGGTACTGTTATTCTGCATACAAGTAGAAGATAACTGTTTATGATTCATGCCTGCAGATGTACAGAGTAAAGTTGGATTGGTAAATCATTGTATTGCAGAATCATTAAATGTTTTGGGGGATTTGTTGGAGAATGTTATATCTCTACAATGGGCGGCTTGTGGGAGAGAGAAAACTAGCCTAAAATTAGGCGGGAGAGGCTGAGATATCCTGACGAAGCCTCTAGTATGGGTCACACACCAATATTCCCATTTTGAAACTTGTCTTTGATTAAACCCTCCCGCCCAGTTAATGCCCATGTCTTTCAAACTCCAAGTCCCCAGTTTGTAACACAGGTTTTCTGTTAAAAATTAAAAGTGTAAAGATAAAAACATGCAGAAGAGGAACAAACATACGTACAATAAACTCCCTCAGTTCCACACTTAATACATTTGTTTCTTCAAATCAAGATTCATATTGTTGCCTGCATGTTGTTTGGTGCTGACAAGGTCAATCAGTTGCAGCATTATCAGTGGTCAGTGTATTGATCAGTGCAATAAGTGTTTGGTCAGTGTAGTAAGTGTTTGTTAATTGGCAAATATGGAGAGTGCGCGGTCAGGGAGTACGAAGCCCCAGCTGGTCATTGATCCATGTCAGCATGAAGCTATGTTTCTCTCTTCCTCAACAACCCTATGCTTTGGAAAATGATCATAAAAATACTTTATTACATATTTAAATAATGGGCTGCCTCCACTTAAGAACTTTTTCATCAACTAACACCCATAAGATTTTGTGTACAAATCGATATGTTGATTTTCATCAACAGATCTTTAAAACAGAGTTTCTCCACAAAGAATCATGCAAAAGCACCACTTTAAATATTGTGTTTACCAGAAATCTGCTTATAAGTTCTTTGAAACAAGTCATTCAGCGTGGCAAAATCATAAAACGTGACTAATCCATTAAATAGATCTAAGCTGACAAAAACCAAAACCACTGATTGGTCGACTACTTGACTACGAGGGGGCAGCTACTTGACTCCTACTTTTCTTCATGTCACACACATTTTCACAACATCAGTGATTGAAGCTTTGTGCCTGAGGCACTGCTGTGACTTTAAAATGCAAATCACAGCTCTCTCAACTACACATGCTGCTTCTCTCCAAATATCATGTTCTTGGCTGATGCGAGATGAACGTCACAGGGAGACGAGGTGAGAAATGTGTTTGGCAACACGCTGACACTGTGAGAAAGTTTTCAAAGTGAAAGAAATTTGGAACTCCTGGATGCATTTGTAACATGAAATCAAAGGAAAATATTTTCACAATTAACATCTTGAATTAGATACAAGCATTTTGCCACTGGAGTAGTCTGGTCATGCGCTTGGAGTTTTTCTTTAAACCGAAAAATATGCTTCAAACTCTGAATCACTGTCTGAAGTAAAGAGAAGTGAGTAACAGACAAGTCTGAAGCAGAGCCGTCCTTGTGTAGAAAAACAATCTGCACAAGGACGTTAGATGTTTATGTCTCCTGTCGGTACAGACTCCTGTTTCCCTCTTTTATTCCTTCTTATTCATATTTACTCCTCCCTGCCTTCCCTCCTATCTCTGCCAGGTCATTCAGATGTGTCCATGGCAGAGAGCACCATGGCTCCAGAGGAGATCGAGGTGGAGATGGCTCGTATCCAGCGCCTTCGAGAGGTCCTGGTACGCCGAGAGTCGGAGCTGCGCTTCATGTGAGTAGCCGAACTGTTTTTGTAACAGCAAAACGTAATCGAGGGTGACAAAGATTGAATCGACACAGTGTCATAACAACTCCTTCTGCTGTCCTTGAGTGGATAATGAGGTTTTCTGTGTTTTCACTGTCGTGACACACTGCAAAAACATTTAAGAGTTCTTTCCTCGGGATATAAGTTGG